>NC_041391.1:700295448-700386111 GCF_002162155.2 Triticum dicoccoides | reverse complement strand
AACATTTTTCTCTCAATTGGATGACCTACAGATTTCTCAAACCTATAAGAGTGTGGACTATATCCGATTATCGTCACTTACACGCAATTGTGAAAGTTGTCTTGGTCCCCAATGAAACCAGTGAGGTTGTCGGTCTCATAAACCTTGCCAATTACATGAAGGAATGTATAGAGTGGATGTAATTGATAATTGCAAGTAATTAAATAAACATTTCATATTGTAAATAATAATGATTAATCGAGGTTGAAAGTAATAAATATGAATGGACTAGGATCCATAACTTCACTAGTGGCATCTCTCCATAAAGCATAGAATAGGTGTGGTGAACAAATTACTATTGCGTATCGATTAAAGTGGATTTTTTACGTGTATGATTATATGTGGCATGATTGCATATAGGCATTACACCCTTATATCTATAGACTATTATCCATATACATCTCCAGGTAATACTCCACCACAAAACTGCTCATGTTGTTTGTAGGACTCTCCGACCTCATAGGCATCAATATATGTAGCATACATCCTAACTCATTCATCATCATCTTCGGGTACACCTCTTGTTCAGGTGTGAGTTTTTCTTCATCCAAATCTTTTAGCATGGTTGCATCAGAATCCTCCTTTCCTCTTCATCATGTGCATCATAATGTAAAATATCGTCCTCGATCAAGAAATGTTTAGGTATGGGAGTGGGTAGCAAATGCCCAATTCTAGGGATACGAATAAGGATCCTACCATTCATAGTGACAGTCATACTAGCGCTACAGAGAACTGGAAGAGAAACAAAACGGTTACCGCCTAATGGATATATCACGTCGAAGTCGAGACCAAGTGTGTTGGCCAAGATGGTGATGGCTCCTCCACAAGTGATGTCTTCGCGCGTTTGGTTGGCATTGCGGCTGAGATGCAATAGAACAATGGCGCCTAAATTTGTCCTCGTTTTGGAGCTGGTTATGTAGCATTTTCAGATATAAGCATACTTTCTTCACTTTGTTTTCAAGCTTCTCGTACCTGCAACGTGTTAGCAATAACATAATAGAAATAATTGTTGGAAATGTGCCCTAGAGGCAATAATATTGTATTATTATATTTCCATTATTCATAATTAAGAGTTTATATTTCATGGTATAACTGGTATGATCCTGGAATATGCGATTTAGTGGAAAACTCATAATCACGTGTGAAATGATAAATGATAAACAATAGGTTCCCGGTCTCGCCTCTAAGACTGGCTCAAGTGTTGTTGGTGATCACGTTTCCGGATCTTAGGACATCGTTAAGTGTAAAGATAATCCTAAAATAACATTGAGGATATATATGACGCTAGAAGAATGATCATATTGAATCGACCCAATACTTGTCTATTATACTATGTGATTATATCGTCTGAAATCATCTGTTATAACACAAAGTGCTAGCATGTGTTTTACTTCCTCATACCATGAGAGTGTCTCGGGTCACTTCCTACCAGACGGTGGGCTTTCGGGTTGCTCAAACGTTATCTGTAACAAGGTTATCATAACAACAACTTTCAGGCACACCGGAAAGTTTGACAAGTGACCGGACAGCTTGAGAGTGGGATTTGCTCCTCCAACGATGGATAGATATTCTTAGGACCCTCTCGGTGTGACAGAATCCACCATCATCTAGCCAGACACAGGTGACTATGTCACGGGGATGCCGGAACACGTCAACGAGAAATAAGAACAAAACCGGTAACGGGAGCAATAGTATAGTGAGCATGGTGATGTCTCAGGAGGATACCGATGCACACCGGGTTTTGTAAAGTATCGCGGAGCAAAGGGAACATCACATGATAACCAAAGGTACACTCGAATATCATTCGTGTAATCATAGGGACCAATATGGATGTCCACGGTTCTGCTATCGGTCATTGAACAAAAGGGGTTTCGTTCATGTCTATGGTTTACCGAACCTACGGGGCCATGATACGTCTCCAACGTATCTATAATTTTTGATTTTCCATGCTATTATATTATCTATCTTGGATGTTTTACATGCATTTATATGCTATTTATATGATTTTTGGGACTAACCTATTAACCCAGAGCCCAGTGCCAGTTTATGTTTTTTCCTTGTTTTTGAGTTTCGCAGGAAAGGAATATCAAACGGAGTCCAATTGACCTAAAACTTTCCGACGACTGTTTTTGGACCAAAAGAAGCCCACGGAGTACCAGAGATGCACCAGAGGAGTCCCGAGGCCACCACAAGGGTGGGGGCGCCCCCCTAGGGCGCGCCCCCGACCTTGTGGGCCCCTCGTGGACTCCCCTGACTTGTTCTCGACGCCAACACCTCTTATATATCCCCAAACCTCCAGAACAGAACCTAGATCGGGAGTTCCACCAACGCAAGCCTTTGTAGCCACCAAAAACCAATCGGGACCCTGTTCCGGCACCCTGCCAGAGGGGAAATCATCACCGGTGGCCATCTTCATCATCCCGGTGCTCTCCATGACGAGGAGGGAGTAGTTCACCCTCGGGGCTGAGGGTATGTACCAGTAGCTATGTATTTGATCTCTCTCTCTCTCTCTCGTGTCCTTGATTTGGCATGATCTTGATGTACCACGAGCTTTGCTATTATAGTTGGATCTTATGATGTTTCCCCCACTCTATCTTCTTGTAATGGATTGAGTTTTCCCTTTGAAGTTATCTTATCGGATTGAGTCTTTAAGGATTTGAGAACACTTGATGTATGTCTTGCATGTGCTTATCTGTGGTGACAATGGGATATTCACGTGATCAACTTGATGTATGTTTTGGTGATCAACTTGTGGGTTCTGTGACCTTGTGAACTTATGCATAGGGGTTGGCACACGTTTTCGTCTTGACTCTCTGATAGAAACTTTAGGGCACTCTTTGAAGTTCTTTGTGTTGGTCTGAATAGATGAATCTGAGATTGTGTGATGCATATCATATAATCAAACCCGCGGATACTTGTGGTGACATTGGAGTATCTAGGTGACATTAGGGTTTTGGTTGATGTGTGTCTTAAGTTGTTATTTTAGTACGAACTCTAGGGTTTTTTGTGGCACTTATAGGAATAGCCCAATAGATCGATCAGAAAGAATAACTTTGAGGTGGTTTCGTACCCTACAATAATCTCTTCGTTTGTTCTCCGCTATTAGTGACTTTGGAGTGACTCTTTGTTGCACGTTGAGGGATTCTTATATGATCCAGTTATGTTATCATTGTTGAGAGAACTTGCACTAGTGAAAGTATGAATCCTAGGCCTTGTTTCCTAGCATTGCACTACCGTTTTCGCTTACTTTTCTTATTTTCTACCTTGCTGTTTTTATATTTTCGTATTACAAAAACCTAAATCTACCATCCATATTACGCTTGTATCACCATCCGTTCGTCGAACTAGTGCACTACCATTGTATTGGGTGTGTTGGGGACACAAGAGACTCTTTGTTATTTGGTTGCAGGGTTGTTTGAGAGAGACCATCTTCATCCTATGCCTCCCACAGATTGATAAACCTTGGGTCATCCACTTGAGGGAAATTTGTTGTTGTCCTACAAAATTCTGCGCTTGGAGGCCCAACACGAGTCTACAAGAAGAAGCTTGTGTAGTACACATCAAGCTCTTTTCTGGCGCCGTTGCCGGGGAGGTTATTGCTTGAAGGTATATCTTTAGATCTTGCAATCGAATATGTTTGTTTCTTGTTCTATCACTAGGTTTGTCTATAAAAGAAAACTACAAAAAAATAGAATTGAGATTGCCTCTTCATCTTTTTAATGTCTTCCGTGAAAATGATGGAAAGGAAAATTGTGCTCAAGTGTTAGAAGAAAAAGTTTATAAAATGTTTGACACTAAATATTTGAATGATGAGCATGATTGCAATGTTGTTAGTATGAATTCTTTGAATATCCATGATGCTAATGATATGCAAAGCCACAAGCTTGGGGATGCTATGTTTGATGAAGATGATATTTTTCTTCCCCCAAGTTTTGATGAGCAAATTTATTATGATGATAGCATGCCTCCTATTTATGATGATTATGTTGATGAAAGTGGTTTCGGATAGGTCATGACTTTATTTAGTGATGAATCCACTATTTCGGAAGAGGTTCCAATTGATTATGAGAACAAAGTTGCTATCTATGATGATTATTGTGATGACATGTATGCTATAAAGAATAATGATAACCATGAAACTTGTCATTATGATTTTAATTTCAATTGGATTATGCCTCACATGATAGTTATTTTGTTGAGTTTGCTCACACTATTCCGAATGAGAAGAATTTTGCTTATGTGGAGAGTAGTAAAATTTATATGCTTGTGCATCATGAAAATAATGCTTTATGTAATGGTTATATTGTTGAATTCATTCATGATGCTACTGAAAATTATTATGAGAGAGGAACATGTGCTCTTACATATTGCAATAATATCAAGTTTCCTCTCTATGTGTTGAAATTTTTGAAGTTGCACTTGTTTTGCCTTCCTATGCAAGTTGATTCTTGTTCCCATAAGTTGTTTGCTCACAAAATTCCTATGCATAGGAAGTGGGTTAGACTTAAATGTGCTTGTCATATGCTTCATGATGCTCCCATTATGTTTCAATTCTTATCTTTTGTGTGAGCATCATTGAAATCATCATGCCTAGCTAGAAAGCCAATAAAGAAAAGCGCTTGTTGGGAGACAACCCAACATTTATACCTACTATTTCGGTGTGTCCACATGATTAAGCTACTGTAGTAATCATGTTTTATAGCTTTTGTTTCAATAAAGTGCCAAGTAAGACCTTTGGGATGACTTACGGTGATAGTTGTTTTGATCTTGCTGAGAAACAGAAACTTTTGCGCCCAGGAAAATAATTTTCATAATTCACAAAATCTTGATTTTGATATGGTTATTTTTGCATCTGATTGGTACACAAATTACCCAGGTTGTCCTAATTTTTCAGAATTTTTGGAGTTACATAAGTATTTGACAGTTACAGATTACTACAGATTGTTCTGTTTTTGACAGATTCTGTTTTCTATGTGTTGTTTTCTTATTTTGATGAATCGATGAGTAGTATCGGAGGGTATGAACCATGGAGAAGTTGGAATACAGTAGATATAGCACCAATATGAATTTAGAATGATTTCACAACAGTACCTAAGTGGTGATTTATTTTCTTATACTAATGGAGCTCATAAGATTTTCTATTGAGTTTTGTGTTGTGAAGTTTTCAAGTTTTGGGTAAAGATTCGATGGACTACAGAGAGTAAATTGCATAAAACCACCACTTTGAGGGCTAGCTTTGCGAAAATCACTAGGGTACAGTTTCTCTGCAGAAAGCACCACGTCTTGCGTAATTCTTTTGCAAAATCCACTGATCGGCGGATCTGGGTTGTTTAAGAGCATTTATGACAGATGGGGCCCGTTTTCTGCTTATGTGGCATACTTGTTTAGGTTTAATGCAAAAACGTCCTCCTACATTCTCCCATCTACATTTCAGGCCGTCCAACCACGCCCTCACTCCATCCGCAGCCGGGAGACGAGCTCGGCGCCGCCCCTCCCTCCCCGGGCCGCCGCCGTCATGCCCCCCCCCACCACACACACACCCACGAGAGACGATCTCGTTCCCGATTTTGAGCAGGCCAGAGACCAGGGGCAAGCTGGCGTTGAGTGCGACCCCGCCTGTGAGGATGGTGGTCGCGGCTGTTGCGGCGAGGGAGGAGACGGCGTTGATGGCGAGGACGACGCGCATGACGACGGTGAGCTGATGGCCGCGGCCGCCGCGGGGCGGATCGACGAACGGGATGGAAGGAGCGCTGGCAGGGCAGGGGAGGAAGTGCCCCGTGCGCTGCGGCCGTCGCGGTCGTCGAGCGCGGCACGCAAGCGGCTGAGGGACGGCAGTGACTGGGGTGACGGCGAGGCATGGTGGACCGCGAGGCGGGAGAGGAGGTGGCACCGGTGGAGGAGGACGACGCGGGCGGCGATGGTGTTGCAGGTGTCCAGGAGCGCGACGCAGGTGTCGAGGTGCGCGGCGACGGCGACGGTGTCCTTCCCATCCCAGGGCCCAGCGGCGAGCGCGGGCACGGCATCCGCAAGGGTGGCCGCGAGGAGACCGGCCAGGCGCGCGAGAAGGCCGGCCAGGCGCGCGAGGAGGAAGGTGACCCCAATCTAGATCCTCGCCGGGGAGTAGTGGTCCACCGCGGAGGAGGAGCGTGGGTCTAATTGCGTTTTTCAATTTTGATTTAGGGGTGTCTATGTAAAATTGTAGGGTCTAGTTTGTAATTTCAGATTGAAAACCATCCTGCATAAAAAGTTACGCCACGTGGGCAAAAAATGGGCCCAACTGTCATAAACTCACTTAACGCGGCCCGATCCGCCGATCAGTGGATTTTGCAAAAGAATTACGCAAGACTTGGTGCTTTCTGCAGAGAAACTGTACCCTAGTGTTTTTCGCAAAGCTAGCCCTCAAAGTGGTGGTTTTATGAAATTTACTCGACTACGTAATAAGGAGTGGCAAGAGCCTAAGCTTGGGGATGCCCAAGGCACCCCAAGGTAATATTCAAGGACAACAAAGCAACTAAGCTTGGGGATGCCCCGGATGGCATCCCCTCTTTCGTGTTCGTTCATCGGTAACTTTACTTGGAGCTATATTTTTATTCACCACATGATATGTGTTTTGCTTGGAGCATCATTTTATCTTATTTTTGTTTTGCTTGTTGTTTGAATAATATCCCAAGATCTGAAATTCTTAAATGTCAGAGAGTCTCCGCATCGTTACATAATTATTCAACTACTCATTGATCTTCACTTAACTTTTGGAGTAGTTTGTCATTTGCTCTAGTGCTTCACTTATATCTTTTTAGAGCACGACGGTAGTTTCATTTTGTAGAAATTGATGAACTCTCATGCTTCACTTATATCTTTTTAGAGCACGACGGTAGTTTCATTTTGTAGAAATTGATGAACTCTCATGCTTCACTTATATTATTTTGAGAGTCTTTAAAACAGCATGGTAATTTTCTTTGTTTACTATTGCGCAACTTTCGCCGGTACCATACACCCACCATATATCCTTCCTCAAAACAGCCACCATACCTACCTATTATGGCATTTCCATAGACATTCCGAGATATATGCCATGCAACTTTCCACTGTTCCGTCTATTATGACATGCTTCATCATTATCATATTGCTTTGCATGATCATGTAGTGGACATCGTATTTGTGGCAAAGCCACCATTCATCATTTTTTATACATGTCACTCTTGATTCGTTGCACATCCCGGTACACCGCCGGAGTCATTCATATAGAGTCATATTTTGTTCTAGTATCAATTTGTAATCCTTGAGTTGTAAGTAAATAAAAGTGTGATGATCATCATTATTAGAGCATTGTCCCAGTGAGGAATGGATGATGGAGACTATGATTCCCCACAAGTCGGGATGAGACTCCAGACGAAAATAAAAATAAAAAAAGAGGCCAAAAAAAGAGAAGGCCCAAACAATAAAAAACAATAAAATGATGAGAGAAAAAGAGAGAAGGTGCAATGCTACTATCCTTTTACCACACTTGTGCTTCAAAGTAGCACCATGATCTTCATGATAGAGAGTCTCCTATGTTGTCACTTTCATATACTAGTGGGAAATTTTCATTATAGAACTTTGCTGGTATATTCCAATGATGGGCTTCCTCAATTTGCCCTAGGTCTTCGTGAGCAAGCAAGTTGGATGCACACCCACTTAGTTTATTTTTGAGCTTTCATAAACTTATAGCTCTAGTGCATCTGTAGAATGGCAATCCCTACTTACTCACATTGATATCTATTGATGGGCATCTCCATAGCCCGTTCATATGCCTAGTTGATGTGAGACTATCTCCTTCTTTTTGTCTTCTCCACAACCACTTTCTATTCCACCTATAGAGTTATGTCCATGGCTCACGCTCATGTATTGCGTGAAAGTTGAAAAAGTTTGAGAACATCAAAAGTATGAAACAATTGCTTGGCTTGTCATTGGGTTTGTGCATGATTTAATACTTTGTGTGATGAAGATGGAGCATATATAGCCAGACTATATGATTTTGTAGGGATAACTTTCTTTGGCCATGTTATTTTGAGAAGACATAATTGCCTTGTTAGTATGCTTGAAGTATTATTGTTTTTATGTCAATATTAAACTTTTGTTTTGAATCATTCAGATCTAAACATTTATGCCACAATAAAGAGAATTAGATGGATAAGTATGTTAGGTAGCATTCCACATCAAAAATTCTGTTTTTATCATTTACCTACTTGAGGACGAGCATGAATTAAGCTTGGGGATGCTTGATACGTCTCCAAAGTATCTATAATTTTTGATTGTTCCAGGCTATTATATTATCTATCTTGGATGTTTTAAATGCATTTATATGCTATTTTATATGATTTTTGGGACTAACCTATTTGTTGGGGAACGTAGCATGCAATTTCAAAAAAATTCCTACGCTCAAGCAAGATCTATCTAGGAGATGCATAGCAATGAGAGGGGAGAGTGTGTCCATGTACCCTTGTAGACCGAAAGCGGAAGCGTTAACTTAACGCGGTTAATGTAGTCGAAAATCTTCTCGTATCAATCGATCAAGTACCGAACGTACGACACCTCCGAGTTCTGCACACGTTCAGCTCGATGGCGTCCCTCGAACTCTCGATCTAGCAGAGTGTTGATGGAGTCGATGAGTTCCGTCAGCGCGTCGGCGTGATGACGGTGTTGGTGAAGTGATCCGCGCAGGGCTTCGCCTAAGCACTACAATGATATGACCGGAGGAGTAAACGGTGGAGGGGGGCACCGCACACGGCTAAACAATTGGTGTGCCTTTGGGGTGCCCCCGCCCCCATATATAAAGGAGGAGAGGAGGAGGCCGGCCACCAAGGGGGCGCGCCAAGGGGGGAGTCCTACTAGGACTCCACTCCTAGTAGGATTCGGCCCCTTCCCTTTTTTTCCTTCTTCATGGAAGTGGAAAGTGGGAAGGAGAGGGAGAGGGAGAAGGAAAGAGGGGGTGGAGCCCCCTTCCCTAGTCCAATTCGGCCTCCTCCCTTGTGGGGGGCGCACCAACCCCTTGTGGGCTGGTTAGCCTCCCTCCCATGGCCCATATGGCCCATATCTTCCATCGGGGGGTTCCGGTAACCCCTCCGGTACTCCGGTTTGTACCCGATACACTCTGGAGCCCTTCCGGTGTCCGAATACCACCTTCCAATATATCAATATTTACCTCTTGACCATTTCGAGACTCCTTGTCATGTCTGTGATCACATTCGGGACTCTGAAAAACCTTCGGTCACCAAAACACATGACTCATATAATACCAATCGTCATCGAACTTTAAACATGCGGACCGTACGGGTTCGAGAACTATGTAGACATGACCGAGACACCTCTCTGATCAATAACCAATAGCAGAACCTGGATGCTCATATTGGTCCGCACATATTCTATGAAGATCTTTATCGGTCGAACCGCAGTGTCAATATAGTTATTCCCTTTGTCATCGGTATGCTACCCGGCCGAGATTCGATCGTTGGTATCTTCATACCTAGTTCAATCTCATTACGGGCAAGTCTCTTTACTCGTTCTGTAGTGCATCATCCCGTAACTAACTCATTAGTTACATTGCTTGCAAGGCTTCATATGATGTGCATTACCTAGAGGTCCCAGAGATACCTCTCCGATACTCGGAGTGACAAATCCTAATCTTGATCTATACCAACCCAACAAACACCTTCTAAGATACCTGTAGAACATATTTATAATCACCCAGTTACGTTGTGATGTTTGGCATTCCTCCGGCGTCTGGGAGTTGCATAATCTCATAGTCGGAGGAATATATGTTTGACATGAAGAGAGCAGTAGCAATAAATTGAACGATCATTATGCTAAGATAATGGATGGGTCTTGTCCATCACATCATTCTACTAATGATGTGATCCCGTTATCAAATGACAGCTCATGTCCATGGCTAGGAAACTTAACCATGTTTTGATCAACGAGCTAGTCTAGTAGAGGCATACTAGGGACACGTTGTTTTGTCTATGCATCCACACATGTATCAAGTTTCTAGTTAATAAAATTCTAGCATGAATAATAAAAATTTATCATGAATAAGGGAAAATAACAACTTTATTATTGCCTCTAGGGCATATTTCCTTCAGTCTCCCACTTGCGCTAGAGTCAATAATCTAGTTCACATCGCCATGTGATTTAACACCAATAGTTCACATCTATATGTGATTAACACCCATAGTTCACATAGCCATGTGACCAACAACCAAAGGGTTTACTAGAATCAATAATCTAGTTCACATCGCTATGTGATTAACACCCAAAGAGTACTAAGATGTGATCATGTTTTGCTTGTGAGAGAAGTTTAGTCAACGGGTCTACCATATTCAGAGCCGTATGTGTTTTGCAAATATTCTATGTCTACAGTGCTCTACATGGAGCTACTCTAGCTAATTGCTCCCACTTTCAATATGTATCCGGATTGGGACTCAGAGTCATCCGAATCGGTGTAAAAGCTTGCATCGACGTAACTCTTTACGACGAACTCTTTATCACCTCCATAACCGAGAAATATTTCCTTACTCCTCTTAGGTAACTAAGGATAACTTTGACTGCTGCCTAGTGAGATCTACTCCTGGATCACTATCGTACCCCCTTGCCAAACTCATGATAAGGTACACAATAGGTCTGGTACACAGCATAGGATACTTTATAGAACCTATGGCTGAGGCATACGGAATGACTTTCATTCTCTTTCTATTTTCTGGTGTGGTCGGGTTTTGAGTCTTACTCAACTTTACACCTTGTAATACAGGCAAGAACTCCTTCTTTGACTGGTCCATTTTGAACTCTTTCAAAATCTTGTCAATGTATCTACTCATTGAAAAATCTTATCAAGCGTTTTGATCTATCTCTATACATCTTGATGCCCAATATGTAAGTAGCTTCACCAAGGTCTTTCTTTGAAAAACTCCTTTCAAACACTCCTTTATGCTTTCCAGAAAATTCTACATCATTTCCGATCAACAATATGTCATACACATATACTTATCGGAAATGTTGTTGTGCTCCCACTCACTTTCTTGTAAATACAGGCTTCTCCGAAAGTCTATATAAAACTATATGCTTTGATCAACTAATCAAAGCATATATTCCAACTCCGAGATGCTTGCACCAGTCCACAGATGGATCACTGGAGCTTGCACACTTTGTTAGATTGACAAAACCTTCTGGTTGCATCATATATATACAACACTTCTTTAATAAATCCATTAAGGAATGCAGTTTTGACATCCATTTGCCAGATTTCAGAAAATATGGCAATTGCTAACATGATTCGGACAGACTTAAGCATCACTACGGGTGAGAACGTCTCATCGTAGTCAACTCCTTGAACTTGTCGAAAACCCTTTGCAACAAGTTGAGCTTTATAGACAATAACATTACCATCAACATCAGTCTTCTTCTTGAAGATCCATTTATTCTCTATGGGTTGCCGATCATCGGGAAGATCCACCAAAGTCCACACTTTGTTCTCATACATGGATCCTATCTCAGATTTCATGGCCTCAAGCCATTTATTGGAATCTGGGATCATCATAGCTTCTTCATAGTTCGTCGGATCATCATGGTTAAGTAACATGCACTAGTGCAGAACCGGGCAATAGCACCGGTTCGTAAGGCCCTTTAGTGCCGGTTCCATAACCGGCACTAAAGTGTGGTCACTAAAGGCCCCCCCCCTTAGTACCGGTTCAGCACGAACCGGTGCTAAAGGGAAACCACGTGGCACGAGCCAGCTCCAGGGGCCTGGAGCCCTTTAGTACCGGTTGGTAAGACCAACCGGTACTATAAGGTTTGGGTTTTTTTAGTTTGATGATTTCTTTTTCATTTAATTTTGTGTTTCCATTTTAATTCTTTTTCGTTTGCTGGTATTTTACGATACTACACATTGTACACGTTATGCATATATATATATATAAATAGAATTTCTAGTAGAACCAATCATGCATATATATATCATCAATGTCTCACAAACCATCATATTAATTAATTCACACATACACACATGTATAGCTATATACAATTTCTCCTACATATGCATGTTGCCTTCGGAGCCAGTGGCATTAGCCTAATTGGTGCCTTCGGAGCACGATGACAATTGGAAGTGGTTTTCATGAGGGCGGTAGCGGGTAATAGTATTCTCCCTTCGGATTTATGACCTGGTCGAGCAAAAATCCCGCTATTTCCTCTTGAAGTGCTTCTACGCGCTCCGTTTCTAGGAGCTTCGCCCGCACCTCTCTGAACTGTTAAGAAGGAGATCAATATGCATGTGTATTAGTTGTGTGACTAGATATCGATAATGGTGTAAAAATTGTGAATAGTGTTTTGACAAGCGTACCCATTCCTGTCTTTGAGATCTGCTCCTTTCGGGCGCCATCATGCGAATGTTCTCGCAAACGCAGAATGCACACAGATCAGTCCCCTGCGCCTGCTTCAGGGCCTTTACTAGAATGGAATTTGATCAGATAATAATTAATCAAGCATGATAATTAAAGAGATGGCAGCTAGCTAGCTAGCTAGTACTACTTAATTACTTACCTTGGGTCTTCTCCATTGAAGCTTTTGTTTCCATTCACCTTCCGTGACGCTGATGAACCTTGCCCAAGCCCTGCCCGCCGACAAAGAAAATGAATAAAGGGGTTATTAAATAGTTCATATCATGAAATGACGAATTAAATAGGCCAAGATATATAGTTAATAATGATTGAAATTACCTGTTGACTATCCCAAACAAGATGTTATAGTCAGTTTTTTCTTTGAGTAGTGAGTCTAGTATTTCAACTGTTCCGGCGTCAACTTTAATGATACACAAGACCCAGTGAAATCTGCATGCACACACGTTTGCATGTCTTAATTAAGCGGGCATATGTAAGCAAAAACATGTAGCTAGCTAGTAGGCAAAAACAGAGAATTTGTCGTACAAGACAGTGTGACTCACTGGAAGTTGTAAGGAAGTAGTATATCTTCATTGTATTTGAGGCGCTTCAAGAACTCTAGCATGCTGTCATCTATGGCCTTTGCATGACGTGCATCTATTTTCCATGTGTATTGATTAACGGTGTTTGGGTTAATGAACCCAATGCCATAGCGTCCACCTTTTCTCATTTCATACATCTTCATCCTGCATATAATACCACAGAAAAGAATATAGTGAGGATAATTACAGGTAATGATTGATCAAAAGGATCACTACAGCTAGCTTGAGACTTAAATTACAAAAATAAATCACTTACAGACAATCTGACGATAGATTTGTCGAGTGCGTCTTGATTGTATAACTGAAACAGTTCAGAATACTCAACGGACACATCTTTCTCATGGTAGTAATGCTCCTTCTTGACATTCACCATGAGGGACAATCGATCGGAAATCTTGGTAATGTTCATGTACCATTCGTGCAATTCATACATTCTCGTTGGGAGGTTCTTGACCTTGTCTGGCTCGACCAAAGGTTGGCCCCGGACATATTTCCGTTTTATTTCATCCTCTCTAAGCACAGGCATGGGCTCGATCTCGAGGAGTTGTCCAACAGTGATTTTGAGAACTTCAGCCTGCATTATATGCTCCTCCGTTATTACCACATTGCCCACCTCAGGAACGTAAACTGTTTGCCCACAATAATATTGGGCACGCGTACTGTCACGTGTTGTTGGCACAACAAGCGAGGGGATCGATTGCGCCGCCTGTTCTCCCAGCTGGGGAATGGTTTTCCCGCATTTTTTGACAGCTGCTTCTTGTTTGCTCGATCCCGAGCTCGCCTCCTTACATAGACGTGCTCGATTTAACTTCCTGATGTGGCGCTCATAGTTTGTGTCAACAGGCTTGGGAGCTGGTGGTTGAGCCATACAAATGAAGTGGTCAATCGTTTCCTCAGGCACTTTCTCCCTTGGCGGCGGTGGCGGTTTCGGTGCAAAATGGGCTTCCACCTCGGACTTCGATATGGCTGCGATTTCCTCCTCGGACCTGTCATAAGCCCTCTGCGGAAGAGGCGTGAGGCTTGGACCATATTTATATCGCTTGCCTCCGCCTGTACTTCCTGTACTACCTCGACTCGTACCGCTACGCACCATAGCTGCGGGGTGTCTCTTCTGTGATTGCTGAGGCGGCGGAGACGACTGACGGGGCTGAGTTGGACGAGGAGGAGTGGCCGCCTGAAGCTGTGCCGGACTTGGAGGAGGAGTGGCCTGAGGTTGTGCCGGACTTGGAGGAGGAGTGGATGTCTGACGCTGTGGCGGACTTGGAGGAGGAGGAGTGGCCTGACACTTTGCCGGACTTGGAGGAGGAGTGGCCTGACACTTTGCCGGACTTGGTGGACTTGCAGGAGCGGGAGACTGCTGACTCGGTGGCGGACTTCGACGAGGAGTCAGCTGACGCGGTGTCGGTGGCCTTCGAATGATGATGCAATCCTTTTTCCATAGGATGATACGATGTTTGGCGTCTCCGAGAAAGCGCTCGTCGTCACCTCCAGGATAGTCAAGCTCTAGCTCCGAATATGGGTCCACCACCTCATCAACCAAGACACGAGCATAGCCCACTGGAATCGGGTTGCAATGGAAGGTTGCCTCGGGGGGATTTGTAAAAGCAACGGCGTCCGCCACCTTCATGGATATGTTCTTCATTTTGACGTGTAGCTCGCAGCTAGTGTTCTCCATGATGTCATCCACGGGGTATCTACCCAGCATTGCATCGTCCGGGGCGGAACCCACGCTGCTTCTCGGCATGGATGGGGCGGTGCTATCCAATGCTGGACCATTCGCTAGCTGCTGCAGCTGCCGAGACCCCCTTTGCTGGGTAAGTGAGTCGATCTGCTCCTGCTGCCGCTGGAATTTGACTACCAATTCCGCTTGACTTGCTTCTAGGCCTTGAAGGCGTTCATAGTCCCGCTTCCTCTGCTCCTCCTCCATCTTCCTCTTCTTCTCCTCCGCAATCTTCTTTCTCGCACGGGTTCTGTAGTCGGTGTTCCAGTCTGAGAACCCCTCATACCACGGAATAGCGCCCTTGCCTCGTGTTCTTCCCGGGTGTTCAGGATTTCCCAGGGCACGCGTAAGCTCGTCGTTCTCTCTGTTGGGCTGGAACACCCCCGATCGTGCCTCTTCTATTGCAACAAGTATCGCATCGTCGGCTCCCTTCAGACTTGCCCTCGTCGAAACATTGCCTGTCTTCGGGTCCAACTCCCCCCCATGCGCATAGAACCAAGTCCTGACCCTGGGGGGCCAGCTCTTAGTAACCGGAGTGGCACCTGCATCCTCCATCTCTTTCTCAGACTTATCCCACTTAGGCATTGCCACCGCATAGCCACCTGGCCCTAGCTTATGGAACTTATCCTTTTTTTCGGCATTCTTCTTGTTTATTCTCGACCGTTCCTTAGCTAATTCCGAATCCTTGAATTTCACGAAATCGTCCCAATGAGCACGTTGGTTCTCTAGTGTTCCCTCGAATACTGGAGTCTTCCTTCCTCCCTTGATGTACTTGTCCCATTCACGATTCTTGTGGTTCTTGAATGCAACCGCCATCTTCCTAAGAGCAGCGTCCTTGACTTTCTGCACATCTGCTTTTGTGGAATGATCTGGTAGGGTGAAATGTTCCATGAGAGTATCCCAAAGCAGATCTTTTTGATTCTTGTCGACAAAAGTAACATCTGAACGTGGAGCAGCGTCCTCTTTGCCTTTTTGTCTTTTGTCTTTTGCTAGCTCTCTCCATTCTTGAAGGGAGATCAGGAGTTGGTCCTTCACAAGAACTCCGCACTGACGAATGAACTTGTCCGCAATCTTCTTAGGCGCTAATGGTTTGCCATTAGGTCTGACTGCCTCGATATTGTACTTTACGCCCTCCTTCAACTTTTTGTTCGGGCCTCGTTTCGTCCTTTTGCCTGAAGATTTGCTCGATCCGGATGGCTGAAAGAACAAAGATCGATTCGTTAATATATCTTCAAGTCATTTAAAACCTGTGATGATCACCAGATACCTGCTTATATAAATATATATACCTCGCCGGTCTTTGTTGTTTCAGGATCAACATGTTCTTCGTCATCGTCATAATCGTAGTTCATGACTTCATCAATTCGGTCGTCGCGATCGAATATCATATCACCCTCTCCGGTGTTGTTTAGAAATTCGGAGCCGTCATAATCTTCTTCATTCTGATCATCATTTGGCCCGCGTATCATATCGAACATGGTCTGTTCTCCCTCTCTGTCGGTATTGTCTGCCATAGCTTTTATTTAACTAATTCAAAAGAAATATAAAACAATTTAGTATTCAAATTACATCGTCTCGAATAATAGATATAATCTCGAATACTTCATCTAGAATAATAGATATAATCTCGAATACATCGTCTCGAATAATATATAATATTGAATAGTACATCACTGGCTAGCTAATTAAAGATCGAATACTACAGAAGAATCTAGGACACTCGCGGTTCCTGCGGCGCGGGCGGTGGACACCCAAAGAGAAGGAACCCTCACAGGATCATAGCTGAAGTGAGATCCCCGAAGATACTGCCAGGTGTTGGAGAACCTGCCACCCTCTAACGCAACCATGTAGCGATGGACGTGCTCGTCCTGCTCCCTGACACGGCGACGTACCACCTCCGGCGGGGCCGGGTCCCTCCGCACCGAAACTGGCCCACGCGAACGCCACCAAACGAGATCAGGGTCGACGACGGGACCCGGGGCCGGGTTCCTCATCAAGCGGCGCACCCCTCCAGGCAGCACCTCCCAGTGCCAGCCCGGCGGAGCCCAGTCCCGGACATGGGTCGGCTGGACGTCGTCGCGGACGGGTCGACGGCGAGGATGCGGGCCGGGCATCGTCGAGAACAAATACTAGCTATATGCCCGCAAAAAGTAACAATTTTTTAATGATTGGATTTTGATAACTAAAATTTCTAACATTTCTATATAACACTAATTATGCTAATCTAAATAATCTAAATAACACTAAAATTTCTAACATTAATTTCTAACATTTCTATATAACACTAATTTCTAACATTCTATATAACACTAATTTCTAACTGATTAAACACTAATTATATCCATCTAATTAACATGCATTCATACATATATAATAGTGAAAAAATAATAATCTAAATAATCTAAACTAATTAAAAATACAAAATACGTGTGTGTACTAATTAAACACTAATTATCTAAACTAATTAAACATACAAAATAATAATGTAAATAATCTAAACTAATTAAAGACTAATCTATACCTATACTAATTTGTGACTCCCTACAAATTCCCACGTTAATCAGTAATTAGGAACCGTTAATCTTGTGGAACCAAATTATTACGGTGTAGATCTCTCCCAAAATGAAAAAACTCATGGATATCTCGCTCTCACGTACGCATACAACCCAACTTATCCCATGGGCCGTTGCATGCGGCAGCCCTTAGCAGACCTGCAGATTTAAAATAGCTTGGTCAATTAGCTATGTATACGTTACCCCAAAAAAAGCTATGTACGTGGTGTAGATCAACCCTTGAAACTCTCACGTTACAAAAATTCCCCGAAAAAAAAAACAGATGCGCTCTACCGCTCTCCCAATCTGTCACGACCCTATTGCTCTCGATGTAACCATCTATCTCAATCAGCCAAAGAAATATAGAGGCCACTGCTACAAATTATTCGGATGACGTTTGCAAAAAATCATCCGCTTCGGGAGTCGTCCGATCTGGCGCACAGGGCCGTTCGATCATACGCTCTGCAACCTGTCTTCCTACTCTTGCCAGACAACTGAGTTATTACGATGTAGATTGATTCATATAATTCTCGGTTAATTTTTTTCTCTATTGAGAAAACAAAACGTGATCAAAATAAATCTAAAACAGTTTAAAGAAAGAGTCCATGTTAAACAAGACTGCTCCCGTACTTGATCTAGGGATTGGTTGACGTAAAACTAAAACAGTTTAGAGAAAGAGTCCATGTCAAAGAAACTACATCTCAAACCAGTACGTGCGAGTAATAAACCTGCTAGATGAGAAGCCCTCAAAATGAATTCTTGACGCCTTTGTCACAGCAGCAAGTCAAATTGAGGCTAGATTTGTTCAGTTTTGCCAGCCTAAAAGAATTGATCTGGCCAGCTGTCGAACACATGCATGTAATGCTCCAGCCGCTGGATGCTACTGCTGATCGCCGTTCCGCTATCCTCACAGCGGCCATCAAGTTCTACCAATCTGAGTCGCGCTGCTTGCAGGATGGCATTGCCGTTGTAGCCACACAATTCGATCTGCTGTTGTTACGTCAATGCACTGCTCCCTTTGTCTAATTGGAAGAGAGAAGGGTACAAACAATTTGAGTAGAGCGATACAACAGTAAATTGGAGAGTCAGAAGACAAGGGAAGAAGGAGAATCGGCGTGCTTTCCACGCAGCAAAGGTAAACTATAATTATTCATTTGTCGGAACTTAGACAGATGATTGGAGAGATTCATACTAATTGTTGATCTAGGGATTGGTTGTCTTCTGAGCATTGTAGAAAAAGACATGTCCAATTCAATCTTCCATGCACGGGTAGATCTCTATTTTCTCTTCTCATTAACCCCGACTCAATCATCAACTCGATGCTGTGCAGGGGGTGGGGGTTATGGAGAAGGACGGAGCTACTATGTTTGGTGTCGTCCGCGTCGCTCCTCCCTTCCAGCGCCCGCGCCACACGTTCCTCGCTGGTAGCATGACCAAGACCTTGACACTGTTGATGAGTTATACAAGGAAAATTTTGATGATGGGCTAAGTTAAAGGAAAACCCCAGCAAATGAACCCTGTGATGTGTCCAGTATGAAGCAAACATAGCGCAGGACTTCTTGCCACCTGAAGATTCTTGCTGTACTAACCGCAACACAAGTTGATGCTCATGAATTGATTGATTGCCAAGTTTCCTTCCATCGCTATGCAATCACAACGAAATTTTGTATGCTACCTTTTGTGATTTCTCATTGGATTTTCCATGATTGCGGATATTATATCAATTAGGTCAGTCTGGGTCATCGGAGGTAACACATGCATATCAAAGTGGGAACTAACACAAGGAAATTGCATTCACAAAATGGCACATGAATATAAATTTTCAAATTTCATGTGTGAATATGTGAAAATTCAAAATTTCCATATGTTATTTATATATTCACGAAATGGCACATGAATATAATTTTTCAAATTTCATCTGTGAATATGCGAAAATTCAAAATTTTAAAATATGAAATGGGACCATGTATAATAGAGATACATATTTGAAATCAAACAAAATACAAAAATCGACAAAAAATATACACTAGCCCGTGCGAATGCACGGGTTGACGACTAGTTATCTAAATTAATTAAACATGCTTGTGTGTGTGTACGGGCTCGGGGAGGGCTCACAGCGGGCGACGGCGACGGCGAGGCGACGGCGAGGTGAGGCGACGGCGAGGCGACGGGGACGGCGAGGACGACGCGACGGGGACGGGGACGGCGCGACGGGGACGTGCCCGGGGCGGCGACGGAGACGAGGGCGGCGACGGGGACGGGGGCGGCGACGGGGACGGGGGCGGCGACGGAGACGAGCGGCGACGGAGATGATCGAGGGCGGCGACGAAGGCGACGGAGACGGAAACAGAGGAACGAACAGAGAGGGAAACTAAAATTTTCGTAGCTGTTGTATATATAGAAGACACCTTTAGTACCGGTTGGAGCCACCAACCGGTACTAAAGGCCTGTTTTGGCCAGGCCAAGCCGCAGGAAGCGACCACCTTTAGTACCGGGCGGTGGCACAAACCGGTACTAAAGGCCCCCCCTTTAGTACCGGTTTGTGCCACGACCCGGTACTAAAGGGGGTGCGCTGGCGCAGGTGCGGTGCGGCAAGTTTAGTCCCACCTCGCTAGCCGAGGGGCGACCGCACTGGTTTATAAACCCCCGTGCGGTCACTCTCTCGAGCTCCTCTCCAAAGCAGGCTTACTGGGCCTACGTGTTCTTTGCAGCCCTGTGGGCCCACTTGGCCTTTGCGGGCTTGCATCCTGGCCCAACTACAGGTTGGGTTTCTAGTCGTATGCAGGCCGCTCTGGCCTAGTAGGCGGGCTTATTTTTATTTTATTTTTTGCTTTATTTATTTTTGTGTTGTTTTTTTGTGTATTTAGAGTTTCTTTGTGAACATTTTTGTTTTAGGTACAAAAAATTACAAACTTTCTGTTAGGGCTTTTTTTTATTATTTTTTTGCTTTATTTATTTTTGTGTTGTTTTTTTTGTGTATTTAGAGTTTCTTTGTGAACATTTTTGTTTTAGGTACAAAAAATTACAAACTTTCTGTTAGTGCCCGTAGTTTTCAAATTTGAATAGTTTAAATTTTGAATTATTTGAAATTAGTGTGAATCACTAGTTTGTGAATAACTTAACTTTAAAAATCAGTAAAGGCATGAAAGAATTTGTTTGCACATAAAATTTCTTCGCGTTTCAAATGCCAAAACACATAACTACCCTAACTATTACAGAGATTCCCCTCTCGGTGCGAAACACAGAAGAAAGTGATGATAGCTAGTGAAGCCGATCACATCCCAGATCTTTGGGTGTGAAACTTTTTCTTCGCGTGTGTCCCTTTGCGCCGTAAACATGGAAAATCTTCATCATTTAACGGGATGCTCGGGTCAATATTCACTGTGAATGGAGCAATTTCATCAAACTTTTCATAATCTTCTGACTTGTCTGTCTTGTCATCCACTCCCACGATGTTTCTCTTCCCAGAAAGAACTATGTGCCGCTTTGGCTCATCGTACGATGCATTCGCTTCCTTATCTTTTCTTTTTCTTGGCTTGGTAGACATGTCCTTCACATAGAAAACCTGTGCCACATCATTGGCTAGGACGAATGGTTTGTCTGCATACGCAAGATTGTTGAGATCCACTGTTGTCATTCCATACTGCGGGTCTTCCGTTACCCCGCCTCGTGTCATATTGACCCATTTGCACCGAAACAAAGGGACCTTTAAACCACGTCGATAGTCAAGTTCCCATATGTCCTGTATATAACCATAATATGTTTCCTTTCCTGTCTTGGTTTCTGCATCAAAGCGGACACCACTGTTTTGGTTGGTGCTCTTCTTATCTTGGGCGATCGTGTAAAATGTATTACCATTTATCTCGTACCCTTTGAAAGTCATTATATTTGAAGATGGTAACTGGGACAGCAAGTACAGGTCATCTTCAATAGAGGTGTCATGCATGGTACGTGTCTGCAACCAGCAGGCGAAACTCCTGGTTTGTTCACGTGTAATCCAGTCATCAGACCGCTCCGGGTGTTTGGAGCGTAGCAAATTCTTGTGTTCATCCATATACGGAGCCACCAAGGCGGAATTCTGTAGAACTATGTAGTGTGCTTTAGTGAGAGAATGTCCGTCCATACATATTATTTGTTCCCCTCCTAGCGTGCCTTTTCCATCCAGTCTGCCCTTATGCTGCAATTCAGGAACACCAATCGGCTTAAGGTCAAGAATAAAGTCAATACAAAACTCAATGACCTCCTCATTTTGATGGCCCTTGGAGATGCTTCCTTCTGGCCTAGCACGGTTATGAACATATTTCTTTAAGACTCCCATGAACCTCTCAAAGGGGAACATATTGTGTAGAAATACAGGACCCAAAACGTTAATCTCTTGGCACAGGTGAACTAGGACGTGTGTCATGATGTTGAAGAAGGATGGTGGGAACACCAACTCGAAACTGACAAGACATTGCACCAAATCATTCTGTAACCTTGGTATGATTTCTGGATCGATTACCTTCTGAGAGATTGCATTGAGAAATGCACATAGCTTCACAATGGCTAATCGAACGTTTTCCGGTAGAAGCCCCCTCAATGCAACCGGAAGCAGTTGCATCATAATCACGTGGCAGTCATGAGACTTTAGGTTCTGGAACTTTTTCTCTGCCATGTTTATTATTCCCTTTATATTCGACGAGAAGCCAGACGGTACCTTAATACTGAGCAGGCATTCAAAGAAGATTTCCTTCTCTTCTTTGGTAAGAGCGTAGCTTGCATGACCCTGATGTATACCGTCTTCTCCGTGCATACGTTGTTGGTCCTCCCATGCCTCAGGTGTATCTTTTGTCTTCCCATACACGCCCAAGAAGCCAAGCAGGGTCACGCAAAGATTCTTCGTCACGTGCATCACGTCGATTGCGGAGCGGACCTCTAGGTCTTTCCAATATGCCAGGTTCCAAAATATAGATTTCTTCTTCCACATGGGTGCGCGTCCGTCAGCGTCCTTTGGAACAGATTATCCGCCAGGACCCTTTCCAAATATCACCTTCAAATCCTTGACCATATCATGTACATCAGCACCAGTACGGTGGCGAGGCTTCGTCCCGTGATCCGCCTCACCTTTGAAATGCTTGCCTTTCTTTCTTACGGGATGCCTGCTCGGAAGAAATCGACGATGTCCCAGGTACACATTCTTCTTACAACTATTCAAATATATACTGTCGGTATCATCCAAACAGTGCGTGCATCCGCGGTATCCCTTGTTTGTCTGTCCTGAAAGGTTACTGAGAGCAGGCCAATCATTGATGGTCACGAACAGCAATGCCTTTAGGTCAAATTCTTCCTGTTTGTGCTCATCCCATGCACGTACACCTGTTCCATTCCACAGTTGTAAGAGTTCTTCAACTAATGGCCTTAGATACACATCAATGTCGTTGCCGGGTTGTTTAGGGCCTTGGATGAGCACTGGCATCATAATGAACTTCCGCTTCATGCACAACCAAGGAGGAAGGTTATACAAACATAGAGTCACAGGCCAGGTGCTATGGTTGCTGCTCTGCTCCCCAAAAGGATTAATGCCATCTGCGCTTAGACCAAACCATACGCTCCTTGCGTCATCTGCAAACTCCTTCCCGTACTTTCTTTCGATTTTTCTCCACTGCGACCCGTCAGCGGGTACTCTCAACTTTCCGTCTTTCTTACGGTCTTCTTTGTGCCATCGCATCGCCTTGGCATGCTCTTTGTTTTGGAACAAACGTTTCAACCGTGGTATTATAGGAGAATACCACATCACCTTGGCAGGAATCTTCTTCCTGGGGCGCTCGCCCTCGACATCACCATGCTCATCGCGGCTGATCTTATAGCGCAATGCACCACATACCGGGCAAGCGTTCAAATCCTCGTACTCACCGCGGTAGAGGATGCAATCATTAGGGCATGCATGTATCTTCTGCACCTCTAACCCTAGAGGGCAGACAACCTTCTTTGCTTCGTACGTACTCTCGGGTAATTCGTTGTCCTTTGGAAGCATATCCTTTATCATTACCAGCAACTTTCCAAATCCCTTGTCAGATACACCATTCTCTGCCTTCCATTGCAGCAATTCCAGTGTGGTGCCCAGCTTTTTCTTGTCACCTACGCAATTCGGGTACAACAATTTTTTGTGATCCTCTAACATGCGCTGCAACTTCTTCTTCTCCAAATCACTTGCGCAGTTTCTCTTTGCATCGGCAATGGCCCGACCTAGATCATCAACGGGCTCATCTGATGGCTCTTCTTCAGCTTCTTCCCGCATTGCCGGCTCAGCTTCTTCCCGCATTACCGGCTCAGCTTCTTCCCCCATTGTTGTATCATCGTATTCAGGGAACCCATGGCCAGGATAGCTGTCGTTGTCCTCTTCTTCTTCATTGTCTTCCATCATAACCCCTCTTTCTCCGTGCTTGGTCCAAACATTATAGTGGGGCATGAAACCGGACTCAAACAGGTGGACGTGAATGGTTCTTGACGTAGAGTAATTGCGACCATTCTTATAGCCAGCACATGGACAAGGCATAAAACCATCCGCCCGCTTGTTTGCCTCAGCCGCAAGCAAAAAAGTATGCACGCCCTCAACGAACTGGGGAGAGCATCGGTCATCGTACATCCATTGCCGGCTCATCTTCATTACACAACACCGAATAGACCAAATTAATACAAGTTCATACATAAAGTTCATACAACACTTAAATGCAACAAATAAATAACTCTCTAGCTAAAGCATTTAAATGCAACAACAAATGCGATCAAGATCGCAACTAAGGTAACAATTGATCCAACAGCATAATGATACCAAGCCTCACTATGGATGGCATATTTTCTAATCTTTCTAATCTTCAAGCGCATTTTCTCCTTCTTGATCTTGTGATCATCGACGACATCGGCAACATGCAACTCCAATTCCATCTTCTCCCCCTCAATTCTTTTCAATTTTTCTTTCAAGTACTCGTTTTCTCTTTCAACTAAATTTAACCTCTCGACAATAGGGTCGGTTGGAATTTCCGGTTCACATACCTCCTAGATAAAAAATATCTATGTCAACTTGATGGGCATAATTTGTCATAAACACGAAATGCAACAAATAGTTTTAAAAGAGAATATACCACATCCGAATCATAACAAGGACGAGGGCCGACGGGGACGGATATCAAAACCATGGCACTATGTATAACAAACAACGTACGGGTAAGATAATTATTATACGAGTAACTATATATCCAAATCACACAAACATCAATTTTTTATATAAAATTTCATGAACAAGAGGCTCACCACAAGGTGGTGCCGGCGACGGGACGGTGCGGGCGATCGACGGTGGTTACGACGGAGATTTAGAAGGCACTAAGTAAACCACACCTACATATGCAAACTAAGTGTTATTTTAACCTCAAATTGCATATAAATCAAATACTAGCACATATATATTTCCTCCCAAATTACTAAACTCACAAATTAATAACTATATAAAGCATTGCAAGAGCTAATATAGCAATGAGAGATGAAAGGACAAAGTTGCTAACCTTTGTGATCATTTGAATGGATGGGGGCCTTCAAATCTTGACAAATTTTGGGCAAAATGTGTGATGAGCTCGAGAGGAAGAGGGGAAGAACAGAGAGGAGAGGGGAAGGGGAAGAACAGAGCGAGCTCGGGTGGACGAAGGGTTTATGTAGGACGACCTTTAGTACCGGTTCATGCCAAGAACCGGTACAAAAGGTGCTGGAGGGGGCCCAGACTGACAACATCCTGCCACCACTCTCATTAGTACCGGTTCGTGGCACGAACCGGTGCTAAAGGTTAGCCACGAACCGGTACTAATGAGAGCGGCCCGGCTAGCCGTTGGAACTGGCACTAATGTATACATTTGTGCCGGCTCAAATACAAACCGGCACTAATGTGCTTCACGTTTGACCCTTTTTCTACTAGTGATGACTTCCAGAACAGGATTGCCATACCACTTGTGCGGATCGTGCTCTGCCAGACCTAGGAGGTTCTGTAGTAACTTGATCTGAAGTTTCATGATCTCTATCATTAGCTTCCTCTCCAATTGGCGTGGGCTTCACGGGAACAGATAGCTCGGATGAACTACCTTCCAAATTGAGAGCAGGTACAATTACCTCATCAAGTTCTACTTTCCTCCCACTCACGTTTCGAGATAAACTCCTTCTCTAGAAAGGTTCCGTTCTTAGCAACAAAAAATCTTGCCTTCGTACTTGTGGTTAAAGGTGTACCCAATTGTTTCTTTAGGGTAACCTATGAAGACATATTTATCCGACTTGGGTACGAGCTTATCAGGCTGAAGCCTTTTGACATAAGCATCACATCCCCAAACTTTAAGAAATGACAGCTTAGGTTTGCTACCAAACCATAGTTCATACAGTGTCGTCTCAACGGATTTTGACGGTGCCCTGTTTTACGTGAATGCAGTTGTCTTTAATGCTTATCCCCAAAACAATAGTGGTAAATCGGTAAGAGACATCATAGATCGCACCATATCTAATAAAGTGCGGTTACGATGTTCGGACACACCATTATGCTATGGTGTTCCAGGTGACATGAGCTGTGAAACTATTCCACATTGTTTTAATGAAGGCCAAACTCGTAGCTCAAATATTCACCTCCATGATCAGATCGTAGAAAGTTTATTTTCTTGTTACGATGATTCTCCACTTCACTCTAAAATTCCTTGAACTTTTCAAATGTTTCAGACTTGTGTTTCAATGAGTAGATATACCCATATCTGCTCAAATAATCTATGAAGATCAGAAAATAACGATACCTGCCAGGAGCCTCAACACTCACCGGACTGCATACAACGGTATGTATTATTTCCAATAAGTTGTTGGCTTGTTCCATTGTTCTGGAGAACGGAGTTTTAGTCATCTTGCCCATAAGCACGGTTCGCAAGTATCAAATGATTCATAATCAAGTGATTCCAAAAGTCAATCTGCATGGAGTTTCTTTATGCGCTTTACATCAATATGACCCAAACGGCAGTGCCACAAATATGTTGCACTATCATTATCAACTTTGCATCTTTTGGCATCAATATTATGAATATGTGTATCACTACGATCGAGATTCAATAAACCATTAACATTGGGTGTATGACCATAGAAGGTTTTATTCATGTAAACAAAATAACAATTATTCTCAGTCTTAAATGAATAACCGTATTGCAATAAACATGATCTAATCATATTCATGCTAAACGCAAACACCGAATAACATTTATTTAGGTCCAACACTAATCCCGAAAGTATAGGGAGTGTGCGATGATGGTCATATCAATCTTGGAAACTGAAGGAAATATGCCCTAGAGGCAATAATAAAGCTATTATTTATTTCCTTATTTCATGATAAATGTTTATTATTCATGCTAGAATTGTATTAACCGGAAACTTGGTACATGTGTGAATATATAGACAAAACATAGTGTCCCTAGTATGCCTCTACTTGACTAGCTAGTTAATCAAAGATGGTTATGTTTCCTAACCATAGACATGTGTTGTCATTTCATGAGCGTGGTCACATCATTAGGAGAATTATGTAATGGACATGACCCATCCGTTAGCTTAGCATTATGATCGTTACAGTTTCATTGCTACTGCTTTCTTCATGACTTATACATGTTCCTCAGACTATGAGATTATGCAACTCCCGAATACTGGAGGAACACTTTGTGTGCTACCAAACGTCACAACGTAAAAGGGTGATTATAAAGGTGCTCTACAGGTGTCTCTGAAGGTGTTTGTTGGGTTGGCATAGATCAAGATTAGGATTTTACACTTCGTATTTCGGAGAGGTATCTCTGGGCCCTCTCGGTAATGCTCATCACTATAAGCCTTGCAAGCATTGTAACTAATGAGTTAGTTACTGGATGAAGTATTACGGAACGAGTAAAGAGACTTGCTGGTAACGAGATTGAACTAGGTATGATGATACCGACGATCGAATCTCGGGCAAGTAACATACCGATGAGAAAGGGAACAACGTATGTTGTTATGCGGTTTGACCGATAAAGATATTCATAGAATAAGTTGGAGCCAATATGAGCATCCAGGTTCCACTATTGGTTACTGACCGGAGATGTGTCTCGGTCATGTCTACATAGTTCTCGAACCCATAGGGTCCACACGCTTAACGTTCGATGACAATATGTATTATGAGTTATGTGTTTTTGATGACCGAAGTTTGTTCAGAGTCCCGGATAAGATCACAGACGTGACGAGGAGTCTCAAAATGGTTGAGACATAAAGATTGATATATTGGACGGCTATATTCAGACACCAGAAGTGTTTCGAAAAGTTTCGGATAAAACCGAAGTGCTAGAGGGTTACTTGCACCCCCCGGGGGAACTAATGGGCTTCGATGGGCCTTAGTGGGAAGAGAGGAAGGGCGAGGAGGGGCAGCCCCCCGCCTTGGGTCCGAATTGGACGAGGGGAAGGGTGCGGCGCCCCCCTTTCCTTCCCTTCCCCCTCTTCCTTCCTTCTTCCCCCTTTTCCTTAGGTGGAAACCTACTAGGACTTGGAGTCCTAGTAGGATTCCCCTCTCCTAGCGCGCCCTAGGAGGGTCGGCCGGCCTCCCCTTGCTCCTTTGTATACGGGGGTAAGGGGGCACCCTAGAACACACAAGATTCTCTCCCAACCGTGTGCGGTGCCCCCTCCACAGTTACACACCTCGATCATACCATCGTAGTGCTTAGGCGAAGCCCTATGCCGGTAGCATCATCATCACCGTCGCCACGCCGTCGTGCTGATAGAACTCACCCTCATCCTCAACTGGATCAAGAGCACGAGGGACGTCATCGAGCTGAATGTGTGCTGAACGCGGAGGTGTCGTACGTTCGGTACTTGATTGGTTGGATCGCGAAGAAGTTCGACTACATCAACCGCATTCGACTACATCAACCACGTTATTGAAACGCTTCCGCTTTTGGTCTACGAGGGTACGTGGACACACTCTCCCCTCTCATTGCTATGCATCACCTAGATAGATCTTGCGTGATCGTAGCAATTTTTTTGAAATTACCATGTTCCCCAATAGTGGCATCCGAGCCAGGTCTATGCGTAGATGTTATATGCACGAGTAGAACACCAAGAGTTGAGGGTGATAATAGTCATACTGCTTACCACCAATGTCTTACTTTGATTCAGCGGTATTGTTAGATGAAGCGGCCTGGACCGACATTACACGACCGTGTTCATGTGACCGGTTCTACCAATGTGCTTTTGCACAAAGGTGGCTGGTGGGTGTCTGTTTCTCCAACTTTAGTTGAATCGAGTTTGACTATGGCCCGTCCTTATTGAAGGTTAAAAGAGCACACTTGACAAAAAATTGTTGTGGTTTTGATGCGTAGGTAAGAACGGTTCTGGCTAGAAGCCCGTAGCAGCCACGTAAAACTTGCAGCAACAAAGTAGAGGATGTCTAACTTGTTTTTGGAGGGCTTGCTGTGATGTGATATGGTGAAGACATGATGTGTATAAATTGTTGTATAAGATGATCATGTTTTGTAATAAAGTTATCGGCAACTGGCAGGAGCCATATGGTTGTCTCTTTATTGTATGCAATGCAATCGCCATGTAATTGTTTAATTTATCACTAAGTGGTAGCGATAGTCGTAGTAACAATAGTTGGTGAGACGACAACGATGCTATGATGGAGATCAAGGTGTCACGCCGATGACGATGGAGATCATGACGATGCTTCGGTGATGGATGATGATCACAAGATGATGATGGCCATATCATGTCACATATTTTGATTGCATGTGATGTTTATCCTTTATATTCTTATTTTGCTTAGTTCGGCGGTAGCATTATAAGATGATCCCTTACTGAAATTTCAAGGTATAAGTGTTCTCCCTGAGTATGCACCGTTGCGACAGTTCTTCGTGCCGAGACACCGCGTGATGATCGGGTGTGATAAGCTCTACGTTCACATAAAACGGGTGCAAGCCAGTTTTGCACACGCAGAATACTCGGGTTAAACTTGACGAGCCTAGCATATGCAGATATGGCCTCGGAACACTAGAGACCGAAAGGTCGAGCATGAATCATATAGTAGATATGATCGACATAGTGATGTTCACCATTGAAAACTACTCCATCTCACGTGATGATCAAACATGGTTTAGTTGATTTGGATCACGTGATCATTTAGATGACTAGAGGGATGTCTATCTAATTGGGAGTTCTTAAGTAATATGATTAATTGAACTTTAATTTATCATGAACTTAGTCCTGATAGTATTTTGCAAATTATGTTGTAGATCAATAGCTCGTGTTATAGCTTCCCTATGTTTTTTATATGTTCCTAGAGAAAACTAAGTTGAAAGATGATAGTAGCAATGATGCGGACTGGGTCCGTGATCTGAGGTGTATCCTCATTGCTGTAAAGAAGAATTATGTCCTTGATGCACTGCTAGGTGACAAACCTATTGCAGGAGTAGATGCAGATGTTATGAATGTTTGGCTAGCTCAATATGATGACTACTTGATAGTTTAGTGCACCATACTTTACGGCTTAGAACCAGGACTTCGAAAACGTTTTTGAAACGTCACGGAGCATACGAGATGTTCCAAGAGCTTAAATTGGTATTTCAGACTCATGACCGTTTCAAGAGGTATGAGACCTCTGACAAGTAATTTGCCTAAAAGATGGAGGAGAATTGCTCAACTAGTGAGCTCAGAATGTCTGGGTACTACAATCACTTGAATCAAGTGGGAGTTAATCTTCCAGATAAGATAGTGATTGACTGAGTACTCCAGACATCATCACCAAGTTACTGGAACTTCGTGATGAACTATAATATGCACGGGATGACGAAAGTGATTCCCAAGCTCTTCATGATGCTGAAATTGATGAAGGTAGAAATCAAGAAAAAGCATCAAGTGTTGATGATTAAACAAGACCACTAGTTTCAAGAAAAGGGCAAAGGGTAAGAAGGGGAACTTCAAGAAGAATGGCAATTAAGTTGTCACTCCCTTGAAGAAGCCGAAAGCTGGACCTAAGCCTGAAACTGGGTGCTTCTACTGCAAAGGAAATGGTCACTGGAAGCGGAACTACCCCTAATATTTGGTGGATAAGAAGGATGGCAAGTGAACAAAGGTATATTTGATATACATGTTATTGATGTGTACCTTACTAGTTCTTGATACGTCTCCAACGTATCTATAATTTTTTATTGTTCCATGCTATTATATTACCCGTTTTGGATGTTTATGGGCTTTACTTTACACTTTTATATCATTTTTGGGACTAACCTACTAACCGGAGGCCCAGCCTGAATTGCTATTTTTTTTGCCTATTTTAGTGTTTCGAAGAAAAGGAATATCAAATGGAGTCCAAACGGAATGAAACCTTCGGGAGTGATCTTTTTGGAACAAATGCAATCCAGGGGACTTGGAGTGGACGTCAAGCAACAAACGAGGCGGCCACGAGGGTGCCTGGCACGCCCCCCACCATCATGGGCCCCTCCTATATATATCCACGTAACCTGAAAACATCCAGGAGCACCACGAAAAACTATTTCCACCGCCGCAACCTTTTGTATCCGTGAGATCCCATCTTGGAGCCTTTGCCGGCGCTCCGCCGGAGGGGGAATCGACCATGGAGGGCCTCTACATCATCTCCAAGGCCTCTCTGATGAGTTGTGAGTAGTTTACCACAGACCTTCGGGTCCATAGTTATTAGCTAGATGTCTTCTTCTCTCTCTTTGAATCTCAATACAAAGTTCTCCTCGATCTTCTTGGAGATCTATTCGATGTAACTCTTTTTGCGGTGTGTTTGTCGAGATCCGATGAATTGTGGGTTTATGATCAAGTTTATCTATGAGAAATATTTGAATCTCCTCTGAATTGTTTTATGTGTGATTAAGTTATCTTTGCAAGTCTCTTCGAATTATCAGTTTGGTTTCGCCTACTAGATTGATCTTTCTTGCAATGGGAGAAGTGCTTAGCTTTGGGTTCAATCTTGCCGTCTCCTTTCCCAGTGACAGCAGGGGCAGCAAGGCACGTATTGTATTGTTGCCATCGAGGATAAAAAGATGGGGTTTATATCATATTGCATGAGTTTATCCCTCTACATCATGTCATCTTTCTTAATGCGTTACTCTGTTCTTATGAACTTAATACTCTAGATGCAGGCAGGTGTTGGTTGATGTGTGGAGTAATAGTAGTAGATGCAGTTCGATCTACTTGTCACGGACGTGATGCCTATATACATGATCATGCCTAGATAATCTCATAACTATGCTCTTTTCTATCAATTGCTCGACAGTAATTTGTTCACCCACCGTAATACTTATGCTATCTTTAGAGAAGCCACTAGTGAAACCTATGGCCCCCGGGTCTATCTTTTACCATATAATTTTCCATCTACTTTTATTTGCATCTTTACTTTTCCATCTATATCATAAAAATACCAAAAATATTTATCTTATCTTATTATCTCTATCAGATCTCACTTTTGCAATTTACCATGAAGGGATTGACAACCCCTTTATTGCGTTGGTTGCGAGGTTCTTGTTTGTTTGTGTAGGTGCGTGGGACTTTTGAGGAGCCTCCTACTCGATTGATACCTTGGTTCTCAAAAACTGAGGGAAATACTTACACTACTTTGCTGCATCACCCTTTCCTCTTCAAGGAAAACCAACGCAGTGCTCAAGAGGTAGCAGTGCTTGTAGTAGCCCCTCGGTATTTGATACCTATTCGGTTGCTAATATTAGTAACTCGAAACAGGAGTTGCAGAATTAATAGAGACTAGTTAAGGGTGAAGTGACGATGTGTGTTGGATGTGGTTCCAAGATTGATATGATCATCATTGAGCACTCCCTATACTTTTGGGATTAGTGTTGAACCTAAATAAATGTTATTTGGTGTTTGCGTTGAGCATGAATATGATTTGATCATGTTAATTGCAATACGGTTATTCATTTAAGACAGAGAATAATTGTTATTCTGTTTACATGAATAAAACCTTCTATGGTCATACACCCAATGTTGATGGTTTATTGAATCTTGATTGTGGTAATACACATATTCATAGTATTGATGCCAAAAGATGCAAAGTTGATAATGATAGTGCAACTTATTTGTGGCACTGCCGTTTGGGTCATATCGGTGTAAAGCGCATAAAGAAACTCCATAAAGATGGACTTTTGGAACCACTTGATTATGAATCATTTGATGCTTGCGAACCGTGCCTTATGGGCAAGATGACTAAAACTCCGTTCTCTGAAACAACGGAATGAGCTAGTGACTTATTGGAAATAATACATACCGATGTATGCGGTCCAATGAGTGTTGATGCTCGTGGCAGGTATCGTTATTTTCTGACCTTCACAGATGATTTGAGCAGATATGGGTATATCTACTTAATGAAACACAAGTCTGAAACATTTGAAAAGTTCAAAGAATTTCAGAGTGAAGTGGAGAATCATCGTAACAAGAAAATAAAGTTTCTACGATCTGATCGTGCAGGAGAATATTTGAGTTACGACTTTGGACTTCATTTAAAACAATATGGAATAGTTTCACATCTCACACCACCTGGAATACCACAGCGTAATGGTGTGTCCGAACGTCGTAACCGCACGTTATCAGATATGGTGCGATCTATGATGTCTCTTACCGATTTACCACTACCGTTTTGGGGTTATGCATTAGAGACAGCTGCATTCACGTTAAACAGGGCACCATCAAAATCCGTTGAGACGACGCCTTATGAACTGTGGTTTGGCAAGAAACCAAAGTTGTCGTTTCTCAAAGTTTGGGGCTGCGATGCTTATGCAAAAAAGCTTCAACCTGATAAGTTCGAACCCAAATCGGGGAAATGTATCTTCATAGGATACCCAAAAGAAACTGTTGGGTACTCCTTCCATCACAGATCCGAAGGAAAGATATTCGTTGCTAAGAATGGATCCTTTCTAGAGAAGGAGTTTTGTCTCGAAAGAACTGAGTGGAGGAAAGTAGAACTTGATGAGGTAATTGTACCTTCTCCCGAAATAGAAAGTAGTTCATCACAGAAATCAGTTCTAGTGATTCCTACACCAATTAGTAAGGAAGCTAATGATGATGATCATGAAACTTTAGATCAAGTTACTACCAAACCTCGTAGGTCAACCAGAGTACGATCCGCACCAGAGTGGTATGGTAATCCTATTCTGGAAGTCATGTTACTAGACCATGATGAACCTACGAACTATGAGGAAGCGATGATGAGCCCAGATTCCGCGAAATGGCTTGAGGCTATGAAATCTGAGATGAGATCCATGTATGAGGACAAAGTGTGGACTTTGGTGGACTTACCCGATGACCGGCAAGCCATTAAGAATAAATGGATCTTCAAGAGGAAGAAGGACGCTGATAGTAGTGTTACTATCTACAAAGCTTGACTTGTCGCAAAAGGTTTTTGAAAAGTTCAAGGAGTTGACTACGATGAGACTTTCTCACCCGGAGCAATGCTTAAGTCTGTCCGAATCATGTTAGCAATTGCTGCATTTTATGATTATAAAATTTGGCAGATAGATGTCAAAACTGCATTCTTGAATGGATTTTTGGTAGAAGAGTTGTATATGATGCAACTAGAAGGTATTGTCAATCCAAAGGGTGCTAACAAAGTGTGCAAGCTCCAGTGATCCATTTATGGACTGGTGCAAGCCTCTCAGAGTTGGAATAAACGCTTTGATAGTGTGATCAAAGAATATGGTTTTATACAGACTTTTGGAGAAGCCTGTATTTACAAGAAAGTGAGTGGGAGCCCTGTAGCATTTCTAATATTATATGTGGATGACATGTTGTTGATTGCAAATGATATAGAATTTCTGGATAGCATAAAGGGATATTCGAATAAGAGTTTTTCAATGAAATACCTCGGCGAAGCTACTTACATATCGGGCATCAATATCTATAGAGATAGATCAAGACGCTTGATAAGTTTTTTCAATGAGTAAATACCTTGACAAGTTTTTGAAAGAGTTCAAAATGGATTTGTCAAAGAAGGAGTTCTTGTCTGTATTAGAGGTGTAAAGTTGAGTAAGACTCAAAGCCCGACCACGGCAGAATATAGAAAGTGAATGAAAGTCATTCCCTATGCCACATTCATAGTTTCTATAAAGTATGTTGTGCTGTGTACCAGACCTATTGTGTACCTTGCCACAAGTTTGGCAAGGGGGGTACAATAGTGATCTAAGAGTAAATCACTGGACAGCGGTCAAAATTATCCTTGTGAGGACTAAGGAAATGTTTCTCGGTGATGGGGGTGATAAAGAGTTCGTCGTAAAGAGTTACATCGATGCAAGCTGTTACACTGATCTAGATGACTCTAAGTCTCAATCCGGATACATATTGAAAGTGGGAGCAATTAGCTAGAGTAGCTCTATGCAGAGCATTGTAGACATAGAATATTTGCAAAATACATACGGCTCTAAATGTGACAGACCTATTGACTAAACTTTTCTCATAAGCAAAACATGATCACACCTTAGTACTCTTTGGGTGTTAATCACATAGCAATGTGAACTAGACTATTGACTCTAGTAAACTCTTTGGTTGTTGGTCACATGGCAATGTGAACTATGGGTGTTAATCACACACAGTTGTGAACTATTGATGTTAAATCACATCGCAATGTGAACTAGATTATTGACTCTAGTGCAAGTGGGAGACTGAAGGAAATATGCCCTAGAGGCAATAATAAAGCTATCATTTATTTCCGTATTTCATGATAAATGTTTATTATTCATGCTAGAATTGTATTAACCAGAAACTTAGTACATGTGTGAATATATATACAAAACATAGTGTCTCTAGTATGCCTCTACTTGACTAGCTCGTTAATCAAAGATGGTTATCTTTCCTAACCATAGACATGTGTTGTCATTTGATGAACGGGATCACATCATTAGGAGAATGATGTGATGGACATGACCCATCTGTTAGCATAGCATTATGATCGTTACAGTTTGATTGTTATTGCTTTCATCATGACTTATACATGTTCCTCAGACTATGAGATTATGCAACTATCGAATACCAGAGGAACGCTTTGTGTGCTACCAAACATCACAATGTAAAAGGGCGATTATAAAGGTGCTATACAGGTGTCTTCGAAGGTGTTTGTTGGGTTGGCATAGATCGAGATTAGGATTTGTCACTCCGTGTTTCGGAGAGGTATCTCTGGGCCCTCTCGGTAATGCTCATCACTATAAGCCTTGCAAGCATTGTAACTAATGAGTTAGTTACGGGATGAAGTATTATGGAACGAGTAAAGACACTTGCCGGTAACGAGGTTGAACTAGGTATGATGATACCGACGATCGAATCTCGGGCAAGTAACATACCGATGACAAAAGGAACAACATATTTTGTTATGTGGTTTGACCGATAAAGATCTTCATAGAATATGTAGGAGACAATATGAGCATCCAGGTTCCGCTATTGGTTACTGACCGGAGATGTGTGACGGTCATGTCTACATAGTTCTTGAACCCGTAGGGTCCGCACGCTTAACGTTCGATGACGATATGTATTATGAGTTATGTGTTTTTGATGACCGAAGTTTGTTCGGAGTCCCGGAAGAGATCACGGATGCCACGAGGAGTCTCGAAATGGCCGAGACATAAAGATTGATATATTGGACGGCTATATTCGGACACCGGAAGTGTGCCGGAAAGTTTTGGATAAAACCGGAGTGCCGAAGGGTTACCGGAACCCCCCAGGGGAACTAATGGGCTTCGATGGGCCTTAGTGGGAAGAGAGGAAGGGCCAGGAGGGGCTGGCTGCGCCCCCCCTTGGGTCCGAATTGGACTATGGGAAGGGGGCGGCGCCCCCCTTTCCTTCCCTTCCCCCTCTTCCTTCCTTCTTCCCCCTCTTCCTTAGGTGGAAACCTACTAGGAGTTGGAGTCCTAGTAGGATTCCCCTCTCCTAGCGTGCCCTAGGAGGGCCGGCAGGCCTCCCCCTTGATCCTTTATATACGGGGGCAGGGGGCTCCCTAGAACACACAAGTTTCTCTCCCAACCGTGTGTGGTGCCCCCCTCCACAGTTACCCACCTCGGTCATACCATCGCAGTGCTTAGGCGAAGCCCTGCGTCGGTAGCATCATCATCACCATCGCCATGCCATCGTGCTGACGGAACTCACCCTCGTCCTCAACTGGATGAAGAGCAGGAGGGACGTCATCGAGCTGAACGTGTGCTGAACGCGGAGGTGACATACGTTCGGTACTTGACCGGTGGATCGTGAGAAGTTTGACTAGATCAACCACGTTATTGAAACGCTTCCGCTTTAGGTCTACGAGGGTACGTGGACACACTCTACCCTCTCGTTGCTATGCATCACCTAGATAGATCTTGTGTGATTGTAGGAATTTTTTTTAAATTACCATGTTGCCCAACAGGAACCAGTTCCAACACAAATCGTCACTTCACCCTCAACTAGTCTCTATTAATTCTGCAACTCCTATTTCGAGTTACTAATCTTAGCAACCGAACAGGTATCAAATACCCAGGGGCTACTACGAGCACTAGTAAGATACACATCAATAACATGTATATCAAATATACCTTTGTTCACTTTGCCATCCTTCTTATCCGCCAAATATTTGGGGTAGTTCTGCTTCCAGTGACCATTTTCTTTGCAGTAGAAGCACCCAGTTTCAGGCTTAGGTCCGACTTTGGGCTTCTTCACGGGAGTGACAACTTGCTTGCCATTCTTCTTGAAGTTCCCCTTCTTACCCTTTGCCCTTTTCTTGAAACTAGTGGTCTTGTTTAATCATCAGCACTTGATGATTTTTCTTGATTTCTACCTTCGTCGATTTCAGCATCACGAAGAGCTCGGGAATCACTTTCGTCATCCCTTGCATATTATAGTTCATCACGAAGTTCTAGTAACTTGGTGATGATGTCTGGAGTACTCTGTCAATCACTATCTTATCCGGAAGATTAACTCCCACTTGATTCAAGTGAGTGTAGTACCCCAGACATTCTGAGCACATGCTCACTAGCTGAGCTATTCTCCTCCATCTTTTAGTCAAAGTACTTGTCAGAGGTCTCATACCTCTCGACACGGGCATGAGTCTGAAATACCAATTTCAGCTCTTGGAACATCTCATATGCTCTGCGGTGTTCAAAACGTTTTTTAAGTCCCGGTTCTAAGCCGTAAAGCATGGTGCACTAAACTATTAAGTAGTCGTCATATTGTGCTAGCCAAACGTTCATAACGTCTGCATCTACTCCTGCAATAGGTCTTTCACTAGCGGTGCATCAAGGACATAATTCTTCTGTGCAGCAATGAGGATAAACCTCAGATCACGGACCCTGTCCGCATCATTGCTACTATCATCTTTCAACTTAGTTTTCTATAGGAACATATCAAAAACATAGGGGAGCTACAACGCGAGCTATTGATCTACAACATAATTTGCAAATACTATCAGGACTAAGTTCATGATAAATTAAAGTTCAATTAATTATATTACTTAAGAACTGCCCCTTAGATAGACATCCCTCAAGTCATCTAAATGATACGTGATCCAAATCAACTAAACACATGCCCGATCATCACGTGAGATGGAGTAGTCATCAATGGTGAATATCTCTATGTTGATCATATCCACTATATGATTCACGTTCGACCTTTCGGTCTCCAGTGTTTCGAGGCCATATTTGTATATGCTAGGCTCGTCAAGTTAAACCCGAATATTCCGCATGTGCAAAACTGGCTTGCACCCGTTGTATTTGAACGTAGAGCTTATCACACCCGATCATCACGTGGCGTATCAGTACGAAGAACTTTCGCAATGGTGCATACTCGGGAGAGCACTTATACCTTGAAATTTTTGTACGGGATCATCCTATAATGCTACCGCCGTACTAAGCAAAATAAGATGCATAAAGATAAACATCACATGAAATCAAAAAATGTGACATGATATGGCCATCATCATCTTGTTCTTTTGATCTCCATCACCAAAGCAACGTCATGATCTCCATCGTCACCGGCTTGACACCTTGATCTCCATCGTAGTGTCATGGTCGTCTCGCAAACTATTGGTTCTACGAATATTGCTACCGCTTAGTGATAAAGTAAAGCAATTACATGGCGTTTGTATTTCATACAAGAAAGCGACAACCATATGGCTACTGCCAGTTTCCGATAACTTCTACAAAACCTGATCATCTCATACAACAACTTTATATCACATCATGTCTTGACCATATCACATCACAACATGCCCTGCAAAAACAAGTTAGACGTCCTCTACTTTGTTGTTGCAAGTTTTATGTGGTTGCTACGGGCTTCTAGCATGAACCGTACTTACCTACGGCACAAAAAAACACAACGGTAATTTATCAAGTTTGCTATTTTTAACATTCTCAAGGACCGGCCGCAGTCAAATTCGATTCAACTAAAGTTGGACAAACAGACACCCGCCAGCCACCTTTATGCAAAACTAGTTGCATGTCTGTCGGTGGAATCGGTCTCATGAACGTGGTCATGTAAGGTTGGTCCGGGCCATTTCATCCAACAATACCGCCGAATCAAAATAAGACATTGGTGGTAAGCAGTATGACGATCAGCGCCCACAACTCTTTGTGTTCTACTCGTGCATATCATCTACACATAGACCTGGCTCGGATGCCACTGTTGGGGAACGTAGCATGAAATTTCCAAAAAAATCATACGCTCTCGGAAGATCTATCTAGGAGATGCATAGCAACGAGAGAGGAGAGTGTGTCCATGTACCCTCGTAGACCGAAAGCGGAAGCGTTAACTTAACGTGGTTGATGTATGAACATTTTATCGTGTCAACCAATCAAGTACCGAATGTACGACACCTCTGAATTCTGCACTCATTTAGCTAGATGACGTCCCTCGAACTCTTGATCCAGCAGACTGTCGATGGAGTCGATAAGTTCCATCAGCACGACTGCATGATGATGGTGTTGGTGAAGTGATCCGCGCAGGGCTTCATCTAAGCAGTACAATGATATGACTGGAGGAGTAAACGGTGGAGGGGGGCACCGCACACGGCTAAACAATTGGTGTGCCTTTGGGGTGCGTCACGCCCCATATATAAAGGAGGAGAGGAGGAGGCCGGCCACCAAGGGGGCGCGCCAAGGGTGTTTTCCTACTAGGACTCCACTCCTAGTAGGATTCGGTCCTCCCCTTTTTTTCCTTCATGGAGGTGGAAAGAGGGAAGGAGGGGAAGGGGAGAAGGAAAGGGGGGTGGCGCCCCCTTCCCTACTCCAATTCGGCCTCCTCCCTTGCGGGGGGTGCACCAGCCCCTTGTGGGCTGGTTAGCCTCCCTCCTATGGCTCATACGGCCCATATCTTCCACCGGGGGGTTCCGGTAACACCTCCGGTACTCCAATTTGTACCCGATACATTCTGAAACCCTTCTAGTGTCTAAATACCACCTTCCCATATATCAATATTTACCTCTCGACCATTTCGAGACTCCTCATTATGTTTGTAATCACATTCGGGACTCTGAACAACCTTCGGTCACCAAAACACATAATTCATACAATACCAGTCGTCATCGAACATTAAGCATTAAAACCCTGCGGGTTCGAGAACTATGTAGACATGACCGAGACACCTCTCCGGTCAATAACCAATAGCAGAACCTGGATTCTCATATTGGTTCACACATGTTCTATGAAGATCTTTCTACTAATGATGTGATCCGGTTATCAAATGACAGCTCATGTCCATGGCTAGGAAACTTAAACCATCTTTTGATCAACGAGCTAGTCTAGTAGAGGCATACTAGGGACACATTGTTTTGTGTATATATCCACACATGTACCAAATTTCCAGTTAATACAATTCTAGCATGAATAGTATACATTTATCATGGATAAGGAAAAATAACAACTTTTTTATTGCCTGTAGGGCATATTTCCTTCACTATTAACCTAGAGCCCAGTGCCGTTTCTGTTTTTCTTTGTTTTTGAGTTTCGCAGGAAAGGAATATCAAACAGAGTCCAATTGACCTGAAACTTCCCGACGAATGTTTTTGGACCAAAGGAATCCCACGGAGTACCGGTGATGCACCAGGGGACTCTCAAGGCCACCACAAGGGTGGGGGGGGGGGCGCCCCTGACCTTGTGGGCCCCTCGTGGACTCCCCTGACTTGTTCTTGATGCCAACACCTCTTATATATCCCCAAATCTCCAAAACAGAACCTAGATCGGGAGTTCCGCCGCTGTAAGCCTATGTAGCCACCAAAAACCAATCGGGACCCTGTTCCGGCACCCTGCCAGGGGGGGAAATCATCATCGGTGGCCATCTTCATCATCCCAGCGCTCTCCATGACGAGGAGGGAGTAGTTCACCCTCGGGGCTGAGGGTATGTACTGGTAGCAATGTGTTTGAACTCTCTCGCGTGTTCTTGATTTGGCACGATCTTGATGTACCGGAGCTTTTCTATTATAGTTTGATCTTATGATGTTTCTCCCCCTCTATCTTCTTGTAATGGATTGAGTTTTCCCTTTGAAGTTATCTTATCGGATTGAGTCTTTAAGGATTTGAGAACACTTGATGTATGTCTTGCATGTGCTTATATGTGGTGAGAAATGGGATATTCACGTGATCTACTTGATGTATATTTTGGTGATCAACTTGCGGGTTATGTGACCTTGTGAACTTATGCATAGGGGTTGGCACACGTTTTCATCTTGACTCTCCGGTAGAAACTTTGGGGCACTCTTTGAAGTTCTTTGTGTTGGTGTGAATAGATGAATCTGAGATTGTGTGATGCATATCGTATAATCAACTTGCGGATACTTGTGGTGACATTGGAGTATCTAGGTGACATTAGGGTTTTGGTTGATGTGTGTCTTAAGTTGTTATTGTAGTACGAACTCTAGGTCTATTTGTGACACTTATAGGAATAGCCCAATAGATCGATCAGAAATAATAACTTTGAGGTGGTTTCGTACCCTACAATAATCTCTTCATTTGTTCCCCGCTATTAGTGACTTTGGATTGACTCTTTGTTGCATGTTGAGGGATTGTTATATGATCCAATTATGTTATCATTGTTGAGAGAACTTGCAGTAGTGAAAGTATGAACCCTAGGCCTTGTTTCCTAGCATTGCAATATCGTTTTCTCTCACTTTTCTTACTTGCTACCTTTCTTTTTTTATATTTTCAGATTACAAAAACCTAAATCTACCATCCATATTACGCTTGTATCACCATCTCTTCGTCGCACTAGTGCAACTATACAATTTACCATTGTATTGGGTGTGTTGGGGACACAAGAGACTCTTTGTTATTTGGTTGCAGGGTTGTCTGAGAGATACCATCTTCGTCCTATGCCTCCCATGGATTCATAAACCTTAGGTCACCCACTTGAGGGAAATTTGCTACTGTCCTACAAAACTCTGCGCTTGGAGGCCCAACACGAGTCTACAACAAGAAGGTTGCATAGTAGACATCAGGTCACAATTAAGGTAATCACGATCTTCTAAGTGTTAGTGGGACGGTAATGATGATAATATGTTTGTGGAATTGTTTCATTAAAATCCGAAATAGTTCCGAGAGGTTCGGAAGCGTTTCGGGGTCACTGGAAGGATTTCGGTGAATATCGGGTAATACCGGGCATTACTGATTAATTATATACACGTGGAAAATGTTTTCGGGGCTGTTAAATTATATGTATATATATAATGCTTCGAAAACAGTTAGAATATTTTATATTTAATTTAAATATTAATGGGCCTTAAAAGGCCAAGAGGTGGAAGGCAACTTGGGCCACAAGGGCCCAAGTAGGAAGGCGCCCCCTTTCCTTGCGGAGGGGGCAAATTGGACTAGGGGAGGGAGTCCTACTCCCTCTCTGTAGGCCGGCGCCCCAAGGGGGACTTTCCCTCTTTGGTGGCTGTCATCTCCCTCCCCTCTAACCTATATATACTAGAGGATTTCCACCCTATGGATACAAGTTTTGGAGCCTCCTCTAGTTCTAGTTCTTGTTGGTCCTAGTTGACTAATTAGAGCTGGCCCTAGCCACCTCTAATCCTCATACTTAGAAGCCCCGTGTGGTTCTAGTCTCCTTCCTCTAATTCTCTGGCGATGATTAGCTCTGGACGACGAAGCACTACCGGGTCACAAAGACCATACGCTTGCAACCAAGTAGAGAGGTTGTGCTTTTGGTCTTACGTTCGAGCGATCGATTGAGGGCGGTTCGCGGGATCGTCATCGACGTTCGAGGGACTCCAAGTACGATCTACACCGACTCGTCTACTTTCGTTGCACTGCCGGAGTCGGTAATGATCGTTGATCACAACCCGTTATGCATCTTCATATTGTTCCTGGGTGATCGTAGGGCGAATTTTTTGTTTTCTACTGTGTTTCCCAATAATAATCGACAATAGACTTTCACTACAACTGTCCCTAGGGACTAGGCAATGGACATTCATGCTATAATATTCACTACAACAAAAACCCCCATATTACAACATATGTTTTTGAACATTTTAAGAATTTGTTGGCAATACCATTGAAGCTACGCATATATGTGTTGGAACTCTATCCATTTATAATCATAAGAACACCAATGTTATTATGCTTGTGCTTTATGTACAATCTATGCTCGTGAAGTGTGCAATACCTGATCTTGCTCCAACTTAATTTATAAATCATACCCCTGCCAAAATAATATTAATGTTGGCATTCAATGCACAGGGTGATCACACATCATCCCATGCAATGTGAGATCGGCATTCAATGAGCTCACCAGGGACACGGTGATCCTCGAAGATCGTGGGGGGGGGGGGGCTATGATACGTCTCCAACGTATCTACTTTTCCAAACACTTTTGCTCTTGTTTTGGACTCTAACTTGCATGATTTGAATGAAACTAACCCGGACTAACGCTGTTTTCAGCAGAATTGCCATGGTGTTATCTTTGTGCAGAAACAAAAGTTCTCATAATGACCTGAAAATCCACGGAGATTACTTTTGGAAAATATAAAAAATACTGGCGAAAAAATCAAGGCCAGGGGGCCCACACCCTGTCCACGAGGGTGGGGGGCGCGCCCCCTGCCTCGTGGGCCCCCTGGATGGCCACCGACCTCAACTCCAACTCTATATATTTGCTTTCGTGGAGAAAAAAAATTAGAGAGAAAGTTTCATCGCGTTTTACAATACGGAGCCGCCGCCAAGCCCTAATCTCTCTCGGGAGGGCTGATCTGGAGTCCGTTCAAGGCCCAGGAGAGGAGGATTCATCGTCGTCGTCATCATCAACCATCCTCCATCACCAATTTCATGATGCTCACCGCCGTGCGTGAGTAATTCCATCGTAGACTTGCTGGACGGTGATGGGTTGGATGAGATTTACCATGTAATCAAGTTAGTTTTGTTAGGGTTTGATCCCTAGTATCCACTATGTTCTGAGATTGATGTTGCTATGACTTTTCTATGCTTAATGCTTGTCACTAGGGCCCGAGTGCCAGGATTTCAGATCTGAACTTATTATGTTTTCATGCATATATGTGAGTTCTTGATACTATCTTGCAAGACTATAGTCATCTATTATGTGTTATGATCTGACAACCCCAAAGTGACAATAATCGGGATACTTATCGGTGATGACCGTAATTTGAGCAGTTCATGTATTCACTATGTGTTAATGCTTTGGTCCGGTACTCTATTAAAAGGAGGCCTTAATATCCCTTAGTTTCCATTAGGACCCCGCTGCCATGGGAGGGTAGGACAAAAGATGTCATGCAAGTTCTTTTCCATAAGCACGTATTACTATATTCGGAATACATGCCTACATTGCATTGATGAACTGGAGCTAGTTTTGTGTCACCCTAGGTTATAAATATTACATGAGGAATCGCATCCAACATAATTATCCATCACTGATCCAATGCCTATAAGCTTTCCACATATTGTGCTTTGCTTATTTACTTTACCGTCGCTACTGTTACAATCACTACAAAACTGCTACCATTACTTTTGCCACTGTTACCATTAATATCATACTACTTTGCTACTAAATACTTTGCTACAGATACTAAGTTATCTAGGTGTGGTTGAATTGACAACTCAACTGGTAATACTTGAGAATATTCTTTGGCTCCCCTTGTGTCGAATCAATAAATTTGGGCTGAATACTCTACCCTCGAAAACTGTTGCGATCCCCTATACTTGTGGGTTATCAAGGCTATTTTCTGGCGCCGTTGCCGGGGAGCATAGCTCTATTCTTTGAGTCACTTGGGATATATATCTGCTGGTCACTATGAAGAACTTGAAAGACGAAAGAACTAAGATTTTTCCCTCAACTACGAGGGGAGGTAAGGAACTGCCATCTAGCTCTGCACTAGATTCTCCTTCTGTTTTGAGTAAACTTGTGACACCTAAACCTGCTACTGCTATGAATTCTGATATGTCGCATGTTATTGATGATGCCACTTCTGCTATGCATGATACTTATGATGAAACTACTTCTATGCTTGATACTACTGTACCATTAGGTGAATATCTTGATGAACAACTTGCTACGGTTAGAGAGAATGAAATTATTGATGATAAAATTATTGAAGATAGTGATGACGAAGGTTCTCCCCCTAAGTATGAATTTCTTGTTGTTCCTGAGGGTTATGTTATGGATGAAGAAACTGCTAGAGATCTTCTTGCTTGCAATGATAGATCTGATCTTAAGAAGTTATTAGCTAAACTTAAACAGAAAACTCTGAATGCTAGAATGAAATATGACCCTGCTTTTGCTACCGCACCTATTTTTGTTACTAATAAGGATTATGAATTCTTTGTCGATCCTGAGATAATTACTTTGGTTGAATCTGATCCTTTTTATGGCAATGAATCCGAAACTCTTGTGGCACATCTTACTAAGTTAAATGATATAGCCACCCTGTTCACTAATGATGAGAAATATCGCTACTATTATATCCTTAAGATATTTCTGTTCTCATTAAAGGGTGATCCTAAAACTTGGTTTAATTCTCTTGATCCTGGTTGTGTGCATAGTCCCCAGGATATGATTTATTACTTCTCTGCTAAATATTTCCCTGCTCATAAGAAACAAGCTTCCTTGAGGGAAATATATAATTTTGTGCAAATTGAAGAAGAGAGTCTCCAACAAGCTTGGGGGAGGCTTCTCCGATTACTTAATGATTTGCCTGATCATCCTCTTAAGAAAAATGAAATACTTGATATCTTTTATAATGGACTGACCGATGCTTCCAAGGACCACTTGGATAGTTGTGCTGGTTGTGTTTTCAGGGAAAGAACAGTCGATCAAGCTGAATTGCTATTGAATAATATGCTGACTAATGAAAATAATTGGACTCTTCCTGAGCCAATTCCTGAGCCAACTCCTGAGCCAACTCCTAAACCAACTCCGAAGAAGAGGGGTGTTCTATTTCTCAGTCCTAAAGATATGCAAGAGGAAAAGAAATTAATGAAAGAAAAAGGTATTAAAGATGAAGATGTTAAGAATTTACCTCCTGTTGAAGAAACACATTGTCTTGATAACCCGACACAGGCAGTAAAGGTAAATTCTCTCTATAGATATGATAAAGTTGAAATCCCGTCTACTAAGTTTCCTAGCCAATGTTTGGATGAATTTGATGACTTCATGGCTAGACAAGAAAGTTTTAATGCTTATGTTGGTAGAGAATTAAAGAGTAATGCTTACATGATTGGACGCTTGAGTGATTATATGGCCAGACTTAAAGGTGAACTTAAACTCATTAGCAAATATGCTTCTATGTAAACCCGGGCATGGGCAGCCCGACCCGAAAATCCCAGGCCGGGCCGGGCCGGGCTTGACACCGGGCAGGGCTCGGGCTTTGTTTTGCAGCCCGAAAGGTAGTTTGGGCCGGGCTCGGGCTTCTCTTTTTCTATTTTTCGGGCCGGGCTTTCGGGCTTCGGGCCGGGCTTGCACATACACGTACTAAAAAACAACGTTCGGGCCGGGCTTTCGGGCTTCGGGCTTGATTTCGAGCCGGGATCGGGCTTGAGAAATGAAGTTCGGGCTTTTACAAGCCCGACCCAAAACCCGGCCCGGCCAATGTTTGCCCAGGCTTACTTCTATGGTTACCACTCAAGCTGAACAAGTACTTAAAGCTCAAAGTGATTTGCTCGATGAATTAAATAATAAACATGACTTTGTTGTTAGAGTGGCTACTAGAACTGGTAGAATGACTCAGGAACCTTTGTATCTTGAAGGTCACCCTAGGAGAATTGAGCAAGATTCTCAAAGAAATAATTTAGATGCACCTAGTCCCTCTAAACAGAAGAAAAAGAAAAATGATAGGACTTTGCATGCTTCTAGTGAACCTGTTGTAGAGACACCTGAGAATCCCAATGATATTTCTATTTCTGATGCTGAAACACAATCTGGTGATGAACATGAACCTAGAGATAATGTTAATGATAATGTTCATGTTGATGCTCAACCTAGCAATAATAATGGTGTAGATATTGAACCTGCTGTTGATCTTGATAACCCACAATCAAAGAATCAACGTTATGATAAGAGAGACTTTGTTGCTAGGAAGCACGGTAAAGAAAGAGAACCATGGGTTCAGAAACCCATGCCTTTTCCTTCTAAGCCATCCAAGAAAAAGGATGATGAGGATTTTAAGCGCTTTGCTGAAATGATTAGACCTATCTTCTTACGTATGCGCTTAACTGATATGCTTAAAGTAAATCCTTATGCTAAATACATGAAGGATATTATTACAAATAAAAGAAAGATACCAGAAGCTGAAATTTCCACCATGCTTGCTAATTACACTTTTAAAGGTGGAATACCAAAGAAACTTGGAGATCCAGGAGTACCAACTATACCATGCTCCATTAAAAGAAACTATGCTAAAACTGCTTTCTGTTATCTTGGAGCCGGTGTTAGTGTTATGCCTCTCTCTTTATATCGTAGACTTGAATTGAATAAGTTGACACTTACTGAAATATCTTTGCAAATGGTCGATAAATCAACTGCTATACATGTCGGTCTTTGTGAGGATGTGCCTGTTGTGGTTGCAAATGTCACTATCTTAACGGACTTTGTTATTCTTCATATTCCCGAGGACGATAGTATGTCGATTATCCTTGGTAGACCCTTTTTGAATATTGCAGGGGCTGTTATTGATTGCAACAAAGGCAATGTCACTTTTCATGTTAATGGTAATGAGCATATGGTACACTTTTTGAGGAAACAACCTCAAGTTCATAGCATCAACTCTATTGGAAAAATTCCAACTATCATTATTGGAGGTTTTGAATTTCCTCTTCCTACTGTCAAGAAAAAATATGATATTCTTATTATTGGGGATGTTCATATCCCCGTTGAGGTAACCTAGTGTTATTCGAAATTTCTCCAGTTCCATGTTATTCGGAATGAGTTTGTTAACAAGACTTGATCAACCTTGTTAGTGGATTCCTTTTGATGATCATGAGATGGATGAAACTAGAAGGCACAACCTTCTGTACCCTCTTTTTACTTTCTGTTATTTAGAATAAATAAAGCAAAAATAGTATTATCTGTCTGATTTCTGAATTATCCATGCAATAAAAAAATACCCAAAAATAAAATTTCTCCAAATGCCCTACAAATTCAGTATGATTTTTATGGAATATTTGAGGATTTTAGGCACTGAGAACACAACAGGGGGGCAAGCACCTGGCCACGAGGGTCCAGGGTGCGCCCACTCTTACAGGGCGCGCCCCCTGCCTCATGGGCCCATGGTGGCCCCCTCCACTTATTCCTGCACCCACACACTCCATATTCCTCACAAAAAATCACCATCCAGCTCAAGCACAAGTTCTAGCTCATTTTGCTGCAATTTTTGATCTCCTTGCTCAAAGCTCCATTCACAAAACTGCTTTGGGAGATTGTTCTTTGGTATGTGACTCCTCCATTGGTCCAATTAGTTTTTGTTCTAGTACTTTATTCATTGCAATTTTTTGCTGCCTAGGTGACCTTGTTCTTGAGCTTGCATGTCAAATTTATGAGGTCCCAAGTAATTCTAATGCATGATATAGGCTCTAGGCACTTGTGGGAGTAGTTGCTATCAATCTTGTTTAGTTTGATTCACTTTTATTTTGAGTTACTAAAAATTTCAGAAATTTTTCAGAGGAAGAAATATGTCTAGGAAAATGTACCAAGGTGGTTCTTCAACAAACAAAGGACCCAGGCGCGCAATGCCTGAGCAAGATGATGAACCACCAAGGGAAGCTGACATGCGGCCTTGTGAATGGTCGCCAAAAGAGTTTATGGTCAATGCAGGCATCAAGGATGAATTTGAAGCATATGTGTGTAATGCCGATCTTAAGGACTTCATGCAAGATAAGTGTCCTCGGTACTACTATTTGACTGATTCATTTGTGAGAAGGTTTAAATTTTCATCTTCGCATAATTCTCAAAGTGTCCTGTTTGATATTTATGATCAATCATATACCATGGACCAATAAGATTTTACTACTGCTTGCAAACTCCCATAGTGGGGTAGTGTTAATGAACCCCGTAAATCTGAATATAAAGACTTTCTTGCTAGTATCACAGTGGAAGAATCTAGAGATATAGCACAAGCTACCATAGGGAGCATTCATTTTCCTGTTATACATTATTTTGCTCTCTTCATTGGTAGATGCATTGATGGTAAAGATGAAGCATGTCACATGTGTGTCCCTGATCTTTGTGTTCTCAAGAGTGCTGTATTAGGTAATAAAGATTACAACTTGGGGGCAATTGTTGCACGTAGGTTGCATAATAATGGTTTATCTGGAGATTTGTTTGGAGGGATTTATGCGACCCGTGTTGCTAGTTATCTTGGCATACCTCCACGTGAGGGTGATAGGGAGTTGCTTCCCGCTTATTTAGATTATAATTCTATGGCCAGTCATCATTTTCTTGTGAGGAATGAACAATTCCTCCAGTATCGACTAATCTTTGACAGACGTCGCTCTGTCCATGTTACTCTCCCTCCTCCTGCCCTTTTTGATTATCAGGCAAAAAGAAGATATGTTGTAACCAGGGAGGAGGCAACAGAACACGAGAGGAGAGCGGAGGCAGCTCGCCACCATGTCGCAGCTCAGGAGGCAATGGCTGCTGCATCTCAGTACGACCCCAGTTATAAATTCGGATATCAGCCAGGCTATCCTTGGGCATACACCAACTTAGGCCAAAAGCATAAGCTTGGGGGAGTACGTATTTCTCACTGACGTTACATTCATGTTCACACACTCATTCTAGTTGTCGGTGCTCATACTTTTTCATTGTACTATCCATGCTAGTTTAAATTCTTTTTCTATCTTTCTTTTTGTGTGTTTGATAAACCTTAAGAAAAACCAAAAAAAATAGTTAGTTTAATTTCCATGCTTGTAGTATTAATTAAAATAAAACCCAAAAAGATTTCTCGTTGTTCTTTTGCTTGTTGGGAGATTTCCCGTGTAAATAGTTTTATTTCTTTTCTTTCCTTTGGGGGTCGAGGGGAGAAGACCATAATGAAAATGTTTAGTGGCTCTTGTATGCATGATTGTTAATTTAACCCAGAGCCCATATTACCTTGTCTTCTCCCTTGAATTGAATGCTTGTAGATTCCAGCTTAGTCCAATGCACGTGCACTATTATCATTATTCACACTGTTCGATCATACAAGTGAAAGGCAATAATGACGATATATGATGGACTGATTGAGATAAGAGAAGCTGGTATGAACTCGACCTCTCTTGTTTTTGTAATGATGAGTTCATCATTCCTGATTCAGCCCATTATGAATAAACATGTTTGCAATGACAATTAGAGATTATAGTTGCTTATGCCATGCTTAATTAGCTAGGAGCTTATAATGGTTTACCTTGCGTGCCAACATGCTATTAAAATGGTTGTGATGTGGTATGATAGGGTGGTATCCCCCTTTGAATGATTCCACTGACTTGACTTGGCACATGTTCACGCATGTAGTTGAAACAAAATCAACATAGCCTTCACGATATTTATGTTCATGGTGGATTATATCCTACTCATGCTTCACTCGGTGTTGATTAATTTTAATGCATGTTCTTGACTGTTGTCGCTCTCTTAGTTGGTCGCTTCCCAGTCTTTTGCTAGCCTTCACCTGTACTAAGCGGGAATATTGCTTGTGCATCCAAACTCCATAAACCCCAAAGTTATTCCATATGAGTCCACCATACCTTCCTATATGTGGTATTTACCTTCCGTTCCAAGTAATTTTGTACGTGCCAAACTCCAAACCTTCAAATGAAATTCTGTTTTGTATGCTCTTGCAGATCATATATCAACTAGGGTTGTCTGTATCCTCCATGCTAGGTGGGTTATTCTCAAGGGGAGTGGACTCCGCTCCTCATTCACGAGAAAATGGCTGGTAACCGGGATGCCAGTTCCATGATCAAAAAGATCAAAGCAAATCAAAATAATTAAATAAAACTCCCCCAGGGCTGTTGCTAGTTGGAGGCACTCGTTGTTTCGAGCAAGCCATGGATTGATGCTTGTTGGTGGTGGGGGAGTATAAACTTTACCATTCTGTTTGGGAACCGCCTATAATGTATGTAGCATGGAAGATATCGAGATCTCATAGTTGTTGCGTTGACAGTGAAAGTATACCGCTCAAAATGTTATTCCTCTCTATTTTAAAATCGAGTTCTGGCACCTCTACAAATCCCGGCTTCCCTCTGCGAAGGGCCTATCTATTTACTTTTATGTTGAGTCATCACCCTCTTCTTAAAAAGCACCCGCTGGGGAGCACACTGTCATTTGCATTCATTACTATTAGTTTATATTGGGTATGACTTCACTAGATATCTTTTACCATGAATTACAATGTTTAGTCAGTCCTTGATCTTTAAAGGTGCTCTGCATTTATGTCTTGCAGTCTCATAAAGGGCTAGCGAGATACCATCTTGTTATATCATATTATGATTGTTTTGAGAAAAAATTTTCATCCGAGATTTATTATTATTGCTCGTTAGTTGATTATGCCATTTATATGAGTAATCACGAGACCTAAGTGTTATTGTGAATATGGTTAGTTTATAATCTTTGCTGAAAACTTGAATGCTGGCTTTACATATTTACAACAACAAGAGCAAACAGAGTTTGTAAAAGTTTTTCTTTATCACTTTCAGTTTGTCAACTGAATTTCTTGAGAACAAGCAAAGGTTTAAGCTTGGGGGAGTTGATATGTCTCCAATGTATCTACTTTTCCAAACACTTTTGACCTTGTTTTGGACTCTAACTTGCATGATTTGAATGAAACTAACCCGGACTGACGCTGTTTTCAGCACGATTGCCATGGTGTTATCTTTGTGCAGAAACAAAAGTTCTCGGAATGACCTGAAAATCCACGAAGATTACTTTTGGAAAATATAAAAAATACTGGCAAAAGAATGAAGGCCAGGGGCCCACAGCCTGTCCACGAAGGTGGGGGGCGCGCCACCTCCCCCTGGGTGCACCCCCTGCCTTGTGGGCCCCCTGGATGGCCACCGACCTCAACTGCAACTCTATATATTTGCTTTCGCGGAGAAAAAAATCAGAGAGAAAGTTTCATCGCGTTTTATGATACGGAGCCGCCGCCAAGCCCTAATCTCTCTCGGGAGGGCTGATGTAGAGTCCGTTCGGGGCTCCGGAGAGGGGGATTCGTCGCCATCGTCATCATCAACCATCCTCCATCACCAATTTCATGATGCTCACCGCCGTGCGTGAGTAATTCCATCGTAGGCTTGCTGGACGGTGATGGGTTGGATGAGATTTACCATGTAATCAAGTTAGTTTTGTTAGGGTTTGATCCCCAATATCCACTATGTTCTGAGGTTGATGTTGCTATGACTTTGCTATGCTTAATGCTTGTCACTAGGGCCCGAGTGCCATGATTTCAGATCCGGACTTATTATGTTTTCATGAATATATGTGAGTTCTTGATCCTATCTTGCAAGTCTATAGTCACCTATTATGTGTTATGATCCGACAACCCCGAAGTGACAATAATCGGGATACTTCTCGGTGATGACCGTAGTTTGAGGAGTTCATGTATTCACCATGTGTTAATGCTTTGGTCCGGTACTCTATTAAAAGGAGGCCTTAATATCCCTTAGTTTCCTTTAGGACCCCGCTGCCACGGGAGGGTAGGACAAAAGATGTCATGCAAGTTCTTTTCCATAAGCATGTATGACTATATTCGGAATACATGCCTACATTACATTGATGAACTGGAGCTAGTTCTGTGTCACCCTAGGTTATAACTATTACATGAGGAATCGCATCCGACATAATTCTCCATCACTGATCCAATTCCTACGAGCTTTTCACATATTGTGCTTTGCTTATTTACTTTACCGTTGCTACTATTACAATCACTACAAAACTGCTACCGTTACTATTGCCACTGTTACCATTACTATCATACTACTTTGCTACTAAATACTTTGCTGAAGATACTAAGTTACCAGGTGTGGTTGAATTGACAACTCAACTGATAATACTTGAGAATATTCTTTGGCTCCCCTTGTGTCGAATCAATAAATTTGGGTTGAATACTCTACCCTCGAAAACTCTTGCGATCCCCTATACTTGTGGGTTATCAGGCTACACTATGCAGGTCTTGAAGGGGCGAAAGACCTCCCAGGTTGGAGGAGATGAATGAGATCATTTCATCGCCTGCATGGGTCTTCGTGGGGGTGAATTTATTTGCTTCTCCTTCAGAGGAGAAAGTCCCAGGCTTATTGTTGTCTATTTGAATTTGATTCCCGATACTAATGATGAGGATTCAGATCATGAGGTTTGAGATGATGATGAGGCACTGGTACAACGACGCGCTATACAAATGGTTTTTAACCCCTTTCCACGACGGCGTTTGGAACCGTCGCCAAGTGAGTGTGGGCGATAGGGGGGTCCTTCCCACACAACCCAAAAACCGTCGGGGATAGGCCCTCTTGGCACACTGGCTGGGGAAAAATGAGTTCTTCTGCGATCTGGCGGGGCATCAAAACCCAATTGTTTCCATTCATATGTACATCCCACACGGTGAATCCCAGAAAAACATTTCGGCTTGTATGTGTTGGAAATATGCCCTAGAGGCAATAATAAAAGGATTATTATTATATTTCCTTGTTCATGATAATTGTCTTTTATTCATGCTATAACTGTATTATCCGGAAATCGTAATACACGTGTGAATACATAGACCACAATACGTCCCTAGTAAGCATCTAGTTGACTAGCTCGTTGGTCAACAGATAGTCATGGTTTCCTGACTATGGACATTAGATGTCGCTGACAACGGGATCACATCATTAGGAGAATGATGTGATGGACAAGACCCATTCCTAAGCATAGCACAAGATCGTGTAGTTCGTTTTGCTAGAGCTTTTCCAATGTCAAGTATCTCTTCCTTGGACCATGAGATCGTGTAACTCCCGGATATCGTAGGAGTGCTCTGGGTGTACCAAACATCACAACGTAACTGGGTGACTATAAAGGTGCACTACAGGTATCTCCGAAAGTGTCTGTTGGGTTGACACGGATCGAGACTGGGATTTGTCACTCCGTGTTACGGAAGGGTATCACTGGGCCCACTCGATAGTGCATCATCATAATGAGCTCAAAGTGACCAAGTGTCTGGTCACGGGATCATGCATTACGGTACGAGTAAAGTGACTTGCCGGTAACGAGACTGAACGAGGTATTGGGATATCGACGATCGAGTCTCGGGCAAGTAACATACCGTCTGACAAAGGGAATAGTATACGGGGTTGCTTGAACCCTCGACATCGTGGTTCATCTGATGAGATCATCGAGGAGTATGTGGGAGCCAACATGGGTATCCAGATCCTGCTATTGGTTATTGACCGGAGAACCGTCTTGGTCATGTCTGCATGTCTCCCGAACCCGTAGGGTCTACACACTTAAGGTTCGGTGACGCTAGGGTTGTATGAATATGAGTATGCAGCAAACCGAATGTTGTTTGGAGTCCCGGATGAGATCCCGGACATCACGAGGAGTTCCGGAATGGTCCGGAGGTAAAGAAAACTATATAGGAAGTGCTATTTCGGCCATCGGGAAAGTTTCGGGGTCACCCTGTATTGTACCGGGACCACCGGAAGGGTCCCGGGGGTCCACCGGGTGGGGCCACCTATCCCGGAGGGCCCCATGGGCTGAAGTGGGAGGGGAACCAGCCCCTAGTGGGCTGGTGCGCCCCCCCTTGGGCCCCCCCTGCGCCTAGGGTTGGAAACCCTAGGTGGGGGGCGCACCACTTGCCTTGGGGGGGCACTCCACCCCCCTGGCCGCCGCCCCCCTTGGGAGATTGCATCTCCCAGGGCCGGCGCCCCCCTGGGGGCCTATATAAAGGAGGGCAGGGGGAGGGAAGCCGCACCCAAGTCTTGGCGCCTCCCTCCCCCTTCTACACCTCGTCCTCCTCCCGCAGCAGCTTGGCGAAGCCCTGCCGGAGTTCTGCTGCATCCACCACCACGACGTCGTGCTGCTGGATCATCATCAACCTCTCCTTCCCCCTTGCTGGATCAAGACAGAGGAGACGTCACGCTGACCGTACGTGTGTTGAACGCGGAGGTGCCGTCCGTTCGGCGCTAGGATCTCCGGTGATAGGATCACGACGAGAACGACTACCTCAACCACGTTCTTTTGAGCGCTTCTGCTCGCGATCTACAAAGTGGTATGTAGATGCATCTCTCCCATGACTCGTTGCTTAAATGAACTCATAGATGGATCTTGGTGAAACCGTAGGAAAATTTTTATTTTCCGCAACGTTCCCCAACAGTATGTATATCACACACAGTTTTTTGTGTGGAAACGTTTGTGCAAGGTGGCCTAACGCATATAGTTCTCTACTAGAAGACGTGTGTGATTGTTAGTTGATCGAACACACCTACTTTCTGGAAACCGTGCATGTTGTTTGAGTTCATCACCCACGGTGTTGTCTGAGTAACCGTCTGCAATAGAAAACCCAAATAAGCAGGGTAATTAGCCTATTATTGATAATCCTTGTACTAATCAAATAGATATTTCTTATAAAAACACACCAGATATTTCATATCCATATAACAACAACCAGGATTTCATAATCGAATTACATCAGATAGCTTCGGCACTCAGTTCCACCATTACACAACAGCACCAAGTTTCACATGCAAGATCAAAAACCTTTGGAAAGTAGCATCATACACGGTGAATAGACAGATGAATCTCATTTGGGAAACTGCAGAAGTAGAAGGCAAATGTTGAGCCTTCAGTGATGTTGAATGTCCTTGCATCTTTAGGCCCGTGGCTATGGATAATTGCCCGCCCAACCTTCGTCCGCTTCAGCAAGACTTCAATATTGTACCGTGGGTGTTAAATGAATACCTTCCTCGCCTCTTGACCATGCAGGTGGTTTGGGAGGTAATCATCGGTGAACTTCTTTGAAAAGTACTGAAAACAAAGATATGCAAACAAGGTAAAAGAGTGAGTACCATCCTATAGTTGACTGATGTGGCAAGGGGTAAAAACAAGGTAAAAGAGTTAGTACCATCCTATAGTTGACTGATGTCTTCTTCATTGTGCAAACAAAGATCTTGTTGTTATTCCTCGCAAGTTTCTTCATCCTAACAATCTTTCTGGATTTCTTAACTTGACTGATATTCATGGACATATCATTTCCCCATATGCAAAATGGGTCGAACAGTGGGTCTAAGCCTTTGATAGCAGGACCTACATGTGCAAGACCAAATTGTAAGAAACCTAAATATTAGAATGATTCCTGCAACTGCACAATAATGTGCTATTAGCCAAAGGACCATGCTTGAACAAACCTCGATGGTAAACCGCAATGTCTCCCATTGTTTCCCTGCAACACACATAAGGAAGATCTTGATCAGGTTAACTGAGAGTTGTCATACCATCAGTAGAATATGTATTGAGTAGAGCCTAATTCGATTTAATTCACATGCGTAACAATACAAAATTGTAACACAGCAAATGCAAATCAAATTGCAGAACTGAACCAAAGAGTTAAGGGATTTTTACATCTGTGCCCCTGGTTCCTTAGCTCTACTCATTCATCCCCACGCTCTTAATGTTTGCTCACTTTTCCCCACTCCCTTGCCCGAAACCCTCGGAACAGGTCAGAACGGACGTCGTCGTCAGGTCAGTGCTTTGACAGTTAACTCTGACGGTTGGGGCCGCGTTGGGCGGTGTAGATATTCGACTGTTGGGCAGTGGTTTCATTGGGCCATCCCTTGCATTAAACACCTGCACGTGCCGCCATGACAGAAGCCTGCTATGCATGCACCCAACAAGCCTGCCTGCATGCGTCGATGCGTGCTGCCACGATGCGCCGACCGAGCCTGCATGCGCTGATGCGTGCCGCCACGATGCACTAGCCAAGCCGCTTTCGTGCATGCCAGCCGCCATGGATGCAGCAACGGTTGCTGTCATTGGTTCCTCTCTTCTCGCATCCTTGTCTCCTCTATTTAGAGCACCGTTTTTTTACGGTCCGTTGCAGCCTTTTCAATCCACTCGCATCTGCACCCATTTTGCTACGACAAATAAACTAGACAAATATGTTGTGGCTGCATGCACTAGCTAGGTGGCTACATATTTGTGGCTTGTGTAAAAAACAAGGGTTCATTGTGGCTGCATGCACTAGGTGGTTACTAACAAAGCGAGCTCTCTAAGGAAACAATCAACAAACATGTAGATAGGGCCAACAAGCCCATAGCACGATCACATAGTTGAAACTAGGAAGAACTTCATAATAGAATAGATAGAAAACTTAATAATAGAACTTGATAAAAGGGCTAACAAGCCCATAGCATCTCCAACATAGTTCAATTACAACTGGACATAACTGATACTTCTCCAACGTATCTATAATTTTTGTTTGTTCCATGCTATTATAATATCTGTTTTGGATGTTTAATGGGCTTGAATATGCTTCTTTATATTATTTTTGGGACTAACCTATTAACCGGAAGCCTAGTGTCAGTTTCTGTTTTTTTGCCTATTTTAGTGTTTACAGAAAAGGAATATCAAAGGAAGTCCAAACAGAATGAAACCTTCGCGAGGATCTTTCTTGGACCAAAAGCAATGCAGAAGACTTGGAGTTGAAGTCTGGGACTCTACAAGGAGGCCGCAAGGCAGGAGGGCATGCCCAGGGGGGTAGGCACGCCCCCCATCCTCGTGGACCCCTCGTAGCTCCACCGACGTACTTCTTTCGCCTATATATACTATTATACCCTAGAAACACCAGGGGGAGCCACGAAAACACTTTTCCACCGCCGCAACCTTCTGTGCCTATGAGGTCCCATCTTGGGGCCTTTTCCGACGATCTGCCGAAGCGGGAATTGATCACGGAGGGCTTCTACATCAACACCATTGCCTCTCCGATAAAGCGTGAGTAGTTTACCACAGACCTTTGGGTCCATAGTTATTAGCTAGATGGCTTCTTCTCTCTCTTTGATTCTCAATACCATGTTTTCCTTAATGTTCTTAGATATCTATTCTATGTAATATTCTTTTGCGGTGTGTTTGCCGAGATCCAATGAATTGTGGACTTATGAACTTGATTATCTATGAATATTATTTGGTTCTTCTCTGAATTCTTATATGCATGATTTGATATCTTTGCAAGTCTCTTCGAATTATCGGTTTAGTTTGGCCTACTAGATTGATCTTTCTTGCAATGGGAGAAGTGCTTAGCTTTGGGTTCAATCTTGCGGTGTCCTTTCCCATTGACAGTAGAGGCAGCAAGGCACGTACTGTATTGTTGTCATCGAGGATAAAAAGATGGGGTTTATATCATATTGCTTGAGATTATCCCTCTACATCATGTCATCTTGCTTAATGCGTTACTCCGTTCTTATGAACTTAATACTCTAGATGCATGCTGGATAGCGATCGATGTGTGGAGTAATAGTAGTAGATGCAGAATCGTTTCGGTCTACTTGACACGGACATGATGCCTATGCTCATGATCATTGCCTTAGATGTCTTCATAATTATGCGCTCTTCTATCAATTCCTCGGCAGTAATTTGTTCACCCACCGTAATACATGCTATCTCGACAGAAGCCACTAGTGAAAAATATGGCCCCCGGGTCTCTTTCTTATTATATTACATCTATTTTATTTACATCGCATCTTGTTTAGTATTTTGCAATCTTTACTTTCCAATCTATACAACAAAAATACCAAAAATATTTACTTTATTATCTCTATTAGATCTCACTTTTGCGAGTGACCGTGAAGGGATTGACAACCCCTTTATCGCGTTGGTTGCAAGGTTCTTGATTGTTTGTGCAGGTACTAGGTGACTTGTGTGTCGTCTCCTACTGGATTGATACCTTGGTTCTCAAAACTGAGGGAAATACTTACGCTACTTTGCTGCATCACCCTTTCCTCTTCAAGGGAAAACCAATACATGCTCAAGAGGTAGCAATAACATAGACTCAAAGAAAGAAAAATAGATAGAGGGTTTAGAACCCTAGACGCCGCCTTCTCCACCTCGCTCCTCCTCCGGGCGCCCTTCACTGCTCCTCCGGGGCGTTGTCGATGGGGTACGGAAGAGTATGCATGTGTGACGCGGTGATGTTGGTGTGCTCTGTGAACATGTTGTGGGTGGTAAAAGCGATGAACTCGCAGCCACACGAAAACACCCGGCCGAGGAGGTAGAAGGTGTCGAATGTGTTGGTGAAGTGGGCAAGGAGAGAAACCACCGCCCCATTTTGGATGACCTCCTCGACACGGAACATCCTTGGAGATCCCCACGGGAGGTGGTGGTAGCTGGACGCGAGGAAGAACTCGGTGAAGTTCCTTGTGGTCCTCCACCTTGATATCGCCCACACATGTAGTGTGCGCTCAATGTACACGCCAGGAGGGTAGAGCCTCTCTGGCACGGTGGGTGGGAAGTGGTAGGTTGGTCCGGTGTACTGCACGGCTGAGGATGTGCTAGAAGAAGGATAAGCGGTCGAAGAGCAAGAAGGGCAGATGGGAGAGAGGATGCGAGATGGATAAGGGCTGGCATAGGTAGAGGGTGGCTTAAATAGCCGTAGTGCTACGTGTTATTTGGCCGTGGCAATAACGGGGTCAAATGTGTTCAAACCCACCACAACATCGGGAGTGTACACACGTGGGAAACGATGGTTTGAAAAATAAGAAGAAAAAGAAGCTAATTGCACGCGTGGGAATCAGTGGTCATATATATTATATGAACAAAACGAGACAATTTTTGAACAAAATTTTGGTCATTTTGCATTTCTATAGAACAAAAAGAACAGAGCCAGCACGTTCACAAAAAATAGAGCAAATGATGCAAGAGCATAGAGCTAGTACGTTCACAAAAAACAGAGAAAATGATGCAAAAAATGACGCAATTCGACGGCCCAACCAGAGCTTGGTTTCCTTTTGGGCCCAATAACAACATTTTTTTCGTGGAGTCAGTGATGGGCAAGCAGCCGAGCACAACCAATAGGATCGCCTCTCGCGGATCGCCCCATGATACAACGATGCGGAGCCGTCCTTGTGATCCAACGGTGCGGAGCCTGCACGTAGCCAGCCCACCTAATTCCTTCTAGAATTCCATATCTGAGGGTTGTCGCTTGGCACGAGGGTATGATCGGATGGCTGGTGTTGGGAGCTAGGGTTAGACGAAACCCCGCGGGGTTTAGAGGGGTTTTGAGCTGGTCAACGGGGTATCGAAGGCTTTGACTGAGCATAACTAATTTTAAAAAATCGAAAAAATATGAAACCTTCATCGTTCGTCATTTTATAAGACAAACTAACGAGGAAAAATACTAAACTTGGTCTATGGTCATTCTCATGAAAAAACCCTAGTTGGCACGATCGAGGTCAAATGAGCACCATTAATTTAAAAAAATCAAAAAAATATAAAACATGTGCACAATGTTGTCTTATGTGACATGTTACCAACCAAAAATCATAAACTTGGTCTATGGTCATTTTCATGAGAAAACCTTCACACATATATTAGCTATCATGTACATGATTTCATAGAGTTCAGGGAGAGGAGGAAGGGTTACCTTCTGTTTTTCAAAAATTTAAAAAAATCAAAAAAATTACCGAAGCTTTATTTCAAAGTGAATAAGAAGGATCTGAAGTTAGTTTTCCATTTTCATATTTCAAACGTGTTTTTAATAGTTTTTATATTAAAGCATATGTTATCAAAAGAAAATGTAAAAATATGAAGATTAATTCAAAAAATAGTGAGACTTCGAATCTACACTATGGAAAGTGAATATGTGTTAATAAAAAACATTTGGCTCATTTAGAGTAGGTCCAAAAAAACTTGATTACAAATGGGTTGTTTACCCTAGCCATTGAGCTCATTTGGAGCACATTTCTCAAATTCAAATTTATTTGACCTCCTCTAAATCACTTCAAATTTTGCACACATGATCTACTACACAAACATAGATAGTTTGCCAAGGTTTTACTTGTTTTTGCATTTTCTTGAATTTATACTATCCAGGTTTGCCAAGGCTTACATGATCTCATTTGGAGCATGCATTTGATTTCCTACACAACATGTGTGATCATTGCAGCACCTAAAATCATAGAACCATAGATTCAGGATAGACAAATATACCACAGGCAAACTTAAGGATAGAAAAATATAGATAGCAACCAGATTACTAGCATCAACATAGCCAACCATAACCAAATTCATGTAAACTAAATTCAATTCAACAAACCATAACCAACAAGATTCAGTTCAACAAACCAGAAGTAACCCAACAGATAAACTTAAAGATTCAGTTCACAACATCACATCATCGATCACATCACGCCGGAGTCAGGGCCTTCTCGAGGGCGGCATGCTGCCCCCTGATCATGTAGTCCTCCCCGCGAATCGCTACATCCTCCGCATGAGACAGAAGGTGATCGAAGCGGCCATCCCTTGGATTTGGCTTGGTGGTGCAGTAGGGGCAGTGCCACTTCTTGGTATTGCGGTTGTAGAAGGAAGCAACTCCCTTGGCCTTGATCTTCACCACCTCCTTGGCTGTGAAGGATGCAACGTTGCCCTTGTACACTTCTTCTCCAGAATCATACGGCACACATGAATGAGTTACATTAATACATTATATATTCATGGATACACTATGTCAAAGGAACTAAATGAACAATCTAAATTTCAAGTAGGCTTACCTCACATTCATCATCATCACTTTCCTCTGGATCATACGGATCGTACTGGGCCAGCTTCCTCTTTCTACCCCCCCCCCCAACCATCATCCTCCTGAACATACAATTACATCCATCACTAGTAAATATGGAAGCCAATTGAAAATTTAGATATGCACACATGACACATTAATCATAGGGCTAATATACTCCCAATATACTATGATCATTGTTTTGCATTGTCCATTGTCATGCACACAAATTGAACAACAGAGCTAATATAACTACATATTGTGGACAAATTTATATACTAATGAATCAAGGTTACTTTTGGTTATGACATTCAAATTTATATTGTGATTCATACGGTAGGATTGTGATTCCAAACATAACTAACTTCTTAATCACTGGATTCCATTTGGGCATATGACATTCAAAACCCCAATCTGAGTAGCATTCAAAAACAAATCTAATAAGGACCCAATCTAGGGCAACGAATCTGAGTAGCATTAAAAACCCCAATCTGTGAGCACTAAAAACAAATCTAGTAAGCATGCTTCTGTTCACAATATCTAGCATTTTTGCAACAAATTTAACCAAATCTAAAAACCCCAATCATTTCAGCACCTAAAATCATAGTTCACAACATCTAGCATTTATGCAACGAATTTATCCAATAAACCCTAGTCGAAAAAACCCCATCCCCCCAACCCATACAAAAAACCCCAGCCCATCCGTCAAACCAACTACTCTAACCATCTGAACTACCGTATGAATCACAATCTAACCAATGCAACTAGGGAGCAACTAACTCTACAAGCTAAGAAGTGCAAATAACTGCTGCTCCACGGTAGGCGGCGCATCGGGGGTATCGGGATGGACTGCGTGTTGGGGAATGTTGCAGAAAACAAAAAATTTCCTACTCGTTTCACCAAGATCATCTAGGAGTTCATCTAGCAACAAGTGATTAGATGCATCTACATACCTTTGTAGATCGCGCACGGAAGCGTTCAAAAGAACGGTGATGATGTAGTCGTACTCGACGTGATCCAAATCACCGATGACCAGCGCCGAACGGACGGCACCTCCGCGTTCAACACACGTACGTGACAGGAGACGTCTCCTCCTTCTTGATCCAGCAAGGGGGAGGAGAGGTTGATGAAGATCCAGCAGCACGACGGCGTGGTGGTGGATGCAGGGCGTCACAGCAGCAGGGCTTCGCCGAGACTACGAGGGAGAGACGTAACGGGGAAGGTGGAGGCGCCAGGGGCTGGTGTCAAATCCCTCCTCTCCCCCCCACTATATATAGGGGTTCCAAGGGGGGCGCCGGCCCTAGTAGATGGCATCTACTAGGGGGGCGGCGGCCAAGGGGAGGTTTCCCTCCCCCCCAAGGCACCTAGGGGTGCCTTCCACCACATGGACTCTTCCATGGTGGAAACCCTAGGCGCATGGGCCTATAGGGGCTGGTGCCCTTGGCCCATCTAGGCCAAGGCGCACCCCCTACAGCCCATGTGGCCCCCCGGGACAGGTGGCCCCACCCGGTGGACCCCCGGGACCCTTCCGGTGGTCCCGGTACAATACCGATAACCCCGAAACTTGTCCCGATGCCCGAAATAGCACTTCCTATATATAATTCTTTACCTCCGGACCATTCCGGAACTCCTCGTGACGTCCGGGATCTCATCCGGGACTCCGAACAACATTCGGGTTTCTGCATATACATATCTTCATAACCCTAGCGTCACCGAACCTTAAGTGTGTAGACCCTACGGGTTCGGGAGACAAGCAGACATGACCGAGACGACTCTCCGGTCAATAACCAACAGCGGGATCTGGATACCCATGTTGGCTCCCACATGCTCCACGATGATCTCATCGGATGAACCACGATGTCGAGGATTTAATCAATCCCGTACGCTATTCCCTTTGTCTATCGATATGTTACTTGCCCGAGATTCGATCGTTGGTATCCCAATACCTCGTTCAATCCCGTTACCGGCAAGTCACTTTACTCGTACCGTAATGCATGATCCCGTGACCAGACACTTGGTCACTCTGAGCTCATTATGATGATGCATTACCGAGTGGGCCAAGTGATACCTCTCTGTCATACGGAGTGACAAATCCCAGTCTTGATCCATGTCACCCAACAGACACTTTCGGAGATACCCGTAGTCTACCTTTATAGTCACCCAGTTACGTTGTGACGTTTGGCATACCCAAAGCACTCCTACGGTATCCGGGAGTTACACGATCTCATGGTCTAAGGAAAAGATACTTGACATTGGAAAACTCTAGCAAACGAACTATACGATCTTGTGCTATGTTTAGGATTGGGTCTTGTCCATCACATCATTCTCCCAATGATGTGACCTCGTTATCAATGACATCCAGTGTCCATAGTCAGGAAACCATGACTATCTGTTGATCAACGAGCTAGTCAACTAGAGGCTCACTAGGGACATGTCGGTGTCTGTTATTCACACATGTATTACGATTTCCGGATAACACAATTATAGCATGAATAAAGACAATTATCACGAACAAGGAAATATAATAATAATGCTTTTATTATTGCCTCTAGGGCATATTTCCAACAGTCTCCCACTTGCACTAGAGTCAATAATCTAGTTACATTGTGATGAATCGAACACCCATAGAATTCTGGTGTTGATCATGTTTTGCTCTAGGGAGAGGTTTAGTCAACGGATCTGCTATATTCAGGTCCGTATGTACTTTACAAATCTCTATGTCTCCATCTTGAACATTTTCACGAATGGAGTTGAAGCGACGCTTGATGTGCCTTGTCTTCTTGTGAAACCTGGGCTCCTTGGCAAGTGCAATAGCGCCAGTGTTGTCACAGAAGAGCTTGATCGGCCCCGACGCATTGGGTATGACTCCTAGGTCGGTGATGAACTCTTTCACCCATATTGCTTCATGTGCTGCCTCCGAGGCTGCCATGTACTCCGCTTCACATGTAGATCCCGCCATGACGCTTTGCTTGCAACTGCACCAGCTTACTGCCCCACCATTCAAAATATACACGTATCCGGTTTGTGACTTAGAGTCATCCAGATCTGTGTCGAAGCTAGCGTCGATGTAACCCTTTACGACGAGCTCTTCATCACCTCCATAAACGAGAAACACTTCCTTAGTCCTTTTCAGGTACTTCAGGATATTCTTGACCGCTGTCCAGTGTTCCTTGCCGGGATTACTTTGGTACCTTCCTACCAAACTGACGGCAAGGTTAACATCAGGTCTGGTACACAGCATGGCATACATAATAGAACCTATGGCTGAGGCATAGGGGATGACGCTCATCTCTTCTATATCTTCTGTCGTGGTCGGACATTGAGCTGAGCTCAATTTCACACCTTGTAACACAGGCAAGAACCCCTTCTTGGATTGATCCATATTGAACTTCTTCAATATCTTATCAAGGTATGTGCTTTGTGAAAGACCTATGAGGCGTCTTGATCTATCTCTATAGATTTTGATGCCTAATATATAAGCAGCTTCTCCAAGGTCCTTCATTGAAAAACTTTTATTCAAGTAGGCCTTGATGCTGTCCAAGAGTTCTATATCATTTCCCATCAAAAGTATGTCATCTATATATAAAATGAGAAATGCTACAGATCTCCCACTCACTTTCTTGTAAACGCAGGCTTCTCCATAAGTCTGTGTAAACCCAAACGCTTTGATCATCTCATCAAAGCGAATGTTCCAACTCCGAGATGCTTGCACCAGCCCATAAATCGAGCGTTGGAGCTTGCACACTTTGTCAGCATTCTTAGGATCGACAAAACCTTCCGGCTGCATCATATACAATTCTTCCTTAAGGAAACCATTAAGGAATGCCGTTTTGACGTCCATTTGCCATATTTCGTAATCATAGAATGCGGCAATTGCTAACATGATTCGGACGGACTTCAGCTTCACTACCGGCGAGAAAGTCTCATCGTAGTCAACCCCTTGAACTTGTCGATAACCCTTAGCGACAAGCCGAGCTTTATAGATGGTCACATTACCATCCGCGTCTGTCTTCTTCTTAAAGATCCATTTATTTTCTATGGCTCGCCGCTCAACGGGCAAGTCAGTCAAAGTCCATACTTTGTTTTCATACATGGATCCTATCTCGGATTTCATGGCTTCCAGCCATTTGCCGGAATCCGGGCCCGCCATCGCTTCTTCATAGTTCGAAGGTTCACCGTTGTCTAACAGCATGATTTCCAAGACAGGGTTGCTGTACCACTCTAGTGCGGAACGTGTCCTTGTGGACCTTCGAATTTCAGTAGGGGCTTGATCAGAAGTATCTTGATCATTTTCATTAACTTCCTCTCTAGTCGGTGCAGGCACCTCAGGAACATTTTCTTGAGTTGCGCCATTTTCCGGTTCAAGAGGTAATACTTCATCAAGCTCTACTTTCCTCCCACTTACTTCTTTCGAGAGAAACTCTTTCTCCAGAAAGGACCCATTCTTGGCAACAAAGATCTTGCCTTCGGATCTGAGGTAGAAGGTGTACCCAATAGTTTCTTTTGGGTATCCTATGAAGACGCACTTTTCCGACTTGGGTTCGAGCTTTTCAGGTTGAAGTTTCTTGACATAAGCATCGCATCCCCAAACTTTTAGAAATGACAGCTTAGGTTTCTTCCCAAACCATAATTCATACGGTGTCGTCTCAACGGATTTCGACGGAGCCCTATTTAAAGTGAATGCGGCAGTCTCTAAAGCATAGCCCCAAAAAGAAAGCGGTAAATCGGTAAGAGACATCATAGATCGCACCATATCTAACAGAGTGCGATTACGACGTTCGGACACACCATTACGCTGCGGTGTTCCAGGCGGCGTGAGTTGTGAAACTATTCCACATTTTCTTAAGTGTGCCCCAAACTCGTGACTCAAGTATTCTCCTCCACGATCTGATCGTAGAAACTTGATTTTCCTGTCACGTTGATTTTCAACCTCACTCTGAAATTCCTTGAACTTTTCAAAGGTTTCAGACTTGTGTTTCATTAAGTAGATATACCCATACCTACTTAAATCATCAGTGAGGGTGAGAACATAACGATAGCCACCGCGAGCCTCAACACTCATTGGACCGCACCCATCAGTATGTATGATTTCCAATAAGTCGGTTGCTCGCTCCATTGTTCCTGAGAACGGAGTCTTGGTCATTTTACCCATAAGGCATGGTTCGCATGTGTCAAATGATTCATAATCAAGAGACTCTAAAAGTCCATCAGCATGGAGCTTCTTCATGCGTTTGACACCTATGTGACCAAGGCGGCAGTGCCACAAGTATGTGGGACTATCATTATCAACCTTACTTCTTTTGGCACTCACATTATGAACATGTGTAGCATCACGTTCGAGATTCATAAAGAATAAACCATTCACCATAGGAGCATGACCATAAAACATATCTCTCATAAAATGGAACAACCATTATTCTCAGATTTAAAAGAGTAGCCATCTCGAATTAAACGAGATCCTGATACAATGTTCATGCTCAAATCTGGCACTAAATAACAATTATTAAGGTTTAAAACTAATCCCGAAGGGAGATGCAGAGGTAGCGTGCCGACGGCGATCACATTGACCTTGGAACCATTCCCGACGCGCATCGTCACCTCGTCCTTTGCCAGTTTCCGCTTATTCCGCAGCCCCTGCTTTGAGTTACAAATGTGAGCAACTGCACCGGTATCAAATACCCAGGAGCTACTACGGGCACTAGTAAGGTACACATCAATTACATGTATATCACATATACCTTTTGTTTTGCCGGCCTTCTTATCCGCTAAGTACTTAGGGCAGTTCCGCTTCCAGTGACCGCTTCCCTTGCAATAAAAGCACTCAGTCTCGGGCTTGGGTCCATTCTTTGGCTTCTTCCCGGCAGCTCGCTTGCCGGGCGCGGCAACCTCCTTGCCGTCCTTCTTGAAGTTCTTTTTACCCTTGCCTTTCTTGAACTTAGTGGTTTTATTGACCATCAACACTTGATGTTCCTTCCTGACTTCTACCTCTGCTGATTTCAGCATAGCAAATACTTCAGGAATGGTCTTTTCCATCCCCTGCATATTGAAGTTCATCACAAAGCTCTTGTAGCTTGGTGGAAGCGACTGGAGGATTCTGTCAATGACCGCATCATCCGGGAGATTAACTCCCAGCTGAGTCAAGCGGTTATGCAACCCAGACATAGTGAGTATGTGCTCACTGACAGAACTGTTTTCCTCCATCTTACAGCTGAAGAATTTGTCGGAGACTTCATATCTCTCGACCCGGGCATGAGCTTGGAAAACCATTTTCAGCTCTTTGAACATCTCATATGCTCCATGTCTCTCAAAACGCTTTTGGAGCCCCGGCTCTAGGCTGTAAAGCATGCCGCACTGAACGAGGGAGTAGTCATCGGAACGTGCCTGCCAAGCGTTCATAACGTCTTGTTCTGCAGGGAGAACGGGTGCGTCACCAAGCGGTGCTTGTAGGACATAATCTTTCTTGGCAGCTATGAGGATGATCCTCAGGTTCCGGACCCAGTCCGTATAGTTGTTGCCATCATCTTTCAGCTTGGTTTTCTCTAGGAACGCGTTGAAGTTGAGGACTACGTTGGCCATTTAATCTACAAGACATATTGTAAAATATTTAGACTAAGTTCATGATAATTAAGTTCAACTAATCAAATTATAATGAACTCCCACTTAGATTAGACATCCCTCTAGTCATCTAAGTATTACATGATCCGAGTTAAACTAGACCGTGTCCGATCATCACGTGAGACGGACTAGTCAACATCGGTGAACATCTTCATGTTGATCGTATCTTCTATACGACTCATGCTCGACCTTTCGGTCTTCCGTGTTCTGAGGCCATGTCTGTACATGCTAAGCTCGTCAAGTCAACCTAAGTGTTTGCATGTGTAAATCTGTCTTACACCCGTTGTATGTGAACGTCTGAATAAAACACCCGATCATCACGTGGTGTTTTGAAACAGCGAACTGTCGCAACGGTGCACAGTTAGGGGGAACACTTCTTGAAATTAGTATGAGGGATCACCTTATTTACTACCGTCGTTCTAAGTAAACAAGATGCAAAACATGATAAACATCACATGCAATCAAATAATAAACGTGACATGATATGGCCAATATCACATAGCTCCTTTGATCTCCATCTTAGGGCTCCATGATCATCTTGTCACCGGCTTGACACCATGATCTCCATCATCATGATCTCCATCATCGTGTCTCCATGAAGTTGCTCGCCAACTATTACTTCTACTACTATGGCTAACGCGTTTAGCAATAAAGTAAAGTAATTTACATGGCGTTTCTTGATGACACGCAGGTCATATAAAAGAATAAAGACAACTCCTATGGCTCCTGCCGGTTGTCATACTCATCGACATGCAAGTCGTGATTCCTATTACAATAGCATGAACATCTCATACATCACATATAGATCATTCATCATTCATCACAACTTTGGCCATATCATATCACAAACCACTTGCTGCAAAAACAAGTTAGACGTCCTCTAATTGTTGTTGCAAGTTTTATGTGGCTGAATTAGGGTTCTAGCAAGAACGTTTTCTTACCTACGTTAAAGCCACAACGTGATTTGTCAACTTCTATTTACCCTTCATAAGGACCCTATTCATCGATTCCGCTCCAACTAAAGTAGGAGAGCAGACACCCGCCAGCCACCTTATGCAACTAGTGCATGTTAGTCGGTGGAACCGGTCTCACGTAAGCGTACGTGTAAGGTTGGTCCGGGCCGCTTCATCCACAATACCGCTGAAGCAAGAAAGGACTAGTAACGGCAAGAGAGTTGACAAATCTACGCCCACAACAAATTGTGTTCTACTCGCGCAAGAAGAACTACGCATAGACCTAGCTCATGATGCCACTGTTGGGGAACGTTGCAGAAAACAAAAATTTTCCTACTCGTTTCACCAAGATCATCTAGGAGTTCATCTAGCAACGAGTGATTAGATGCATCTACATACCTTTGTAGATCGCGAGCGGAAGCGTTCAAAAGAACGGTGATGATGTAGTCGTACTCGACGTGATCCAAATCACCGATGACCAGCGCCGAACGGACGGCACCTCCGCGTTCAACACACGTACGGAACAGCCACGTCTCCTCCTTCTTGATCCAGCAAGGGAGGGAGGAGAGGTTGAGGGAGATGGCACCAGCAGCAGCACGACGGCGTGGTGTTGATGGAGCTGCAGTACTCCGGCAGAGCTTCGCTAAGCACTATGGAGGTGGAGGAGGTGTTGGGGAGGGAGAAGGAGGCAACCAAAGGCCAAGGCGTTCAGGTATGAAGTCCCTCCTCTTCCCCACTATATATAGGGGTGCCAAGGGGGGGTGGCCGGCCCTAGGAGATCCAATCTCCTAGGGGGTGCGGCGGCCAAGGGGGGTTTCCCTCCCCCCCAAGGCACCTAGGAGGTGCCTTCCCCTCCTAGGACTCTTTCCCCCTTAAACCCTAGGCGCATGGGCCTATGTGGGGCTGGTGCCCTTGGCCCATTAGGCCAAGGCGCACCCCCTACAGCCCATGTGGCCCCCCGGGACAGGTGGACCCACCCGGTGGACCCCCGGGACCCTTCCGGTGGTCCCGGTACAATACCGATAACCCCGAAACTTGTCCCGATGCCCGAAACAGGACTTCCCATATATAAATCTTTACCTCCGGACCATTCCGGAACTCCTCGTGACGTCCGGGATCTCATCCGGGACTCCGAACAACATTCGGGTTACTGCATATACATATCCCTACAACCCTAGCATAACTGAACCTTAAGTGTGTAGACCCTACGGGTTCGGGAGACAAGCAGACATGACCGAGACGACTCTCCGGTCAATAACCAACAGCGGGATCTGGATACCCATGTTGGCTCCCACATGCTCCACGATGATCTCATCGGATGAACCACGATGTCGAGGATTTAATCAATCCCGTACGCTATTCCCTTTGTCTATCCCAATACCTCGTTCAATCTCGTTACCGGCAAGTCACTTTACTCGTACCGTAATGCATGATCCCGTGACCAGACACTTGGTCACTCTGAGCTCATTATGATGATGCATTACCGAGTGGGCCCAGTGATACCTCTCCGTCATACGGAGTGACAAATCCCAGTCTTGATCCATGTCACCCAACAGACACTTTCGGAGATACCCGTAGTCTACCTTTATAGTCACCCAGTTACGTTGTGACGTTTGGCATACCCAAAGCACTCCTACGGTATCCGGGAGTTACACGATCTCATGGTCTAAGGAAAAGATACTTGACATTGGAAAACTCTAGCAAACGAACTATACGATCTTGTGCTATGTTTAGGATTGGGTCTTGTCCATCACATCATTCTCCCAATGATGTGATCTCGTTATCAATGACATCCAGTGTCCATAGTCAGGAAACCATGACTATCTGTTGATCAACGAGCTAGTCAACTAGAGGCTCACTAGGGACATGTCGGTGTCTGTTATTCACACATGTATTACGATTTCCGGATAACACAATTATAGCATGAATAAAGACAATTATCACGAACAAGGAAATATAATAATAATGCTTTTATTATTGCCTCTAGGGCATATTTCCAACACTGCGCCGCTCGACGCCGTCAGCTTCTGTAGTGATGAGGCGGAGCCCGCCACATCCGCAACAGTTGCAAGTTTCCCTGCACCGCCGTGGACGCCGCCGACATCCGCGGTCACCGCGCCCTGACCCTGCAGCTCCACCACATCTTCAGCCATTGTGTCGGCGTCGCTACGAGCGTCGGCCATCTGACAGATGGAGGCGATGAAGGTGAGGAAGAGGATTCAGTGGGGGAGAGCGAGACGGTGCGGTGGAGGCAGTGGAGGAGAGCGAGACGGCGCCGGTGGGGGAGAGGAAGACGATGCGGCAAGGAGGGGATTTGGGGGAAAATGGTAGGGGCGATGGAGGTGGTTGCCCCTCTTTATATGATGGGAGGTTTCGGGCATGTCCATGGGCACATGCTACCCCACGACCTCGCACGCACGACCACGGTCTTGCATGCGCCCACGTATACGCGGCCCCACTCGTCAGAGTTAACGGTCAAAGGCATTGATCCGATGCAACATCCGTTATAACCTGTTCTGAGGGTTTCGGGCAAGGGAGTGGGGAAAAGTGAGAAAAACTTAACCGAGTGGGGATGAATGAGTAGAGATAAGGAACCAGGGGCACAGAAATAAAAAAGGCAATAGTTAAATGGACAGCAGACGAAATGACCAAAATAGTTAACTAAGCATGACATTGCAGAATAGAAACATGTACTAGAAGATAAGACAGTTAACAAAACAAATAATGCTTGAGAACACTACTATGATATGTAGCAATTGTGGGACCACACTGTTAACTGAACATTACATTTCAGAGGACCAAACTGTAAACTAAACATCAGATTGCATATTAACATTACAGAGGACAAATCACTAGAAGGCATTGGTGGTGGCCTCGAGAAAACAACACGAACTGTATTTTAAAGTAGACAACCGCGTGGAGGTGTCGGCGGTGGCCTCGAAGACGAGCTGCTCCTCCAAGATCTGGTGGTCGGCACACATGGAAGCCATAGCAACCTCGTGCGCGTGTGCGGCCGCGATTTTCTTCTCCGCTACCAGATGCTACTGAGCTCCACATTATACTGCGTGCAAAATGGCTGTGGGGGGAGCTTAATTGGAGGGGGACAGTGATTTCGGTGGAAGGTGTCGCACCGTCGGTCGGGGCATGTGGGACGGGAAAGGGGAAGGATGGTGTGAGTGGGGTGTGGATTACCCGACAATATCGACGAGGCCACGCAGCAAGAAGAAGGGCCAGCGGCGAGGAGGCTGCACGGCAAGAAGAAGGGTCGCCGGTGAGGAGGTGGCGCTGCAAGAAGAAGGGTCACCGGCGAGGAGGCGGCGCTGCAAGAAGAAGGGTCGCCGGCGAGGAGGCGGCGCTGCAAGAAGAAGGGTCACCGGGGAGGAGGCGGCGCTGCAAGAAGAAGGGTAGCCGGTGATGAGGCGGCGCTGCCAGTAAGCAGCAGTGAAGGTTTGAACTTGGAAATCAAGAAGGAATAGTGGAAATGTGGCTTTTGGTGGGAGGGAGGGGGGAGATAGATATTTCCGCGGTGGCAAAATAATTTCGCTCGGTGCCGCGAGAAACTGGCGTGCAAGTTTGGTTCAAGCGGGGGCGATGGACCGAGATGTCGAAGTTTCAGGCGTAAGCCAGACAAGACGGTCCGCCAAGATATTTTATATTGCATCCCACATGATTCTTTCTACTAAACTGTTTGTGGTATACCTGATTTTTTTATTATATTTTGAAAGACAAAATGGTGTTACGGAGGGAAAGGATGGTGTTTGAATTGCTAGAACATTTATGTACAGTGAACATGCAACTACATGAGTGTCGTGTTTATTATTCTGGGTTCGTTTGTCATTTCTATGGATTAATTGAGTTTCTCGACATTTAATGTGCATAATTCAAATTTGAACTACAAGCACATGCTCCAGTGCCCCAAAGTTTGTTGAAAAATCACATGTGTGTCTTTGGGTGAATTTATAGGTCCAATGCAAGAAATGGGAATGAAATTCAAACATCTAGGCATCGTGGCTCGGTCGAGAACATTGAGAAACTTGGTTTTTAAATTTCTGGAAATTCAAAATTCGCCTGAAAATCATGAAACTTGGCATGGTGTCATTTCATGGAACCAACATGTTGTGGTAAAAAAATTGGCCGCATTTGGACAAGTTTTTGGTATAAGCTTCTTGGAAACCGAAGCTTCTCTCGAGAAGACTCGTGGTTCCCAAGGGCGGACGTGTCACCTTTGTGTTTGAAATGATATATGCTGCCCCCCCTTATTATTCCGGGTTCGTTTGGACTTTCTTATACATTAATTGAATTTATGGTCATTTAATACGCATAATTCAAATTTGAACTACAAGCACATGCTCCAATGCACCAAAGTTGGTTGAAAAATCACATGTGTGTCCTTGGGTGAATTTATAGGTCCCATGCAAGAAATGGGAATGAAATTCAAACATCTGGGCGTCGTGGCTCGGCCGGAAAGATTGAGAAACTTGGTTTTTTAATTCATGTAAATCCAAAACACACCTGAAAATCATGAAACTTGGCATGGTGTCATGACATGGCACCAACATATTGCGGTAAATTTTTTAGCCGAATTGGGACAAGCTTTGGTATAAGATTCTTGCAAACCGGAGCTTCTCTCAAGAAGGCTCATGGTTCCGGGAGGGAACGTGTCACCTCCGTGTGCGAAATGACATACGTACACTGTCTTCTCCCGCCTTAATTTTTTTACACGGGCAGATTAGACCAAATAGAAGTATCATGCTAAAATTTGGAATTATTCCGGTTTCGTTTGGACTTTTTTATACATTAATTGAATTTCTGGGCATTTAATGTGCATAATTCAAATTTGAACTACAAGCACGTGCTCCAGTGCACCAAAGTTGGTTTGAAAATCACATGTGTGTCCTTGGATGAATTTCTAGGTCCCATGCAAGAAATGAGAATGAAATTCAAACATCTGGGCGTCGTGGCTCGGCCGGAGAGATTGAGAAACTTGGTTTTTTAATTCATGTAAATCCAAAACACGCCTGAAAATCATGAAACTTGGCATGGTGTCATGACATGGCACCAACATGTTGCGGTATTTTTTTTGGCCGAATTGGGACAAGCTTTGGTATAAACTTCTTGCAAACAGGAGCTTCTCTCAAGAATGCTCGTGGTTCCGAGAGAGAACTTGTCACCTCCGTGTACGAAATGACATACGTACACTGTCTTCTCCCGCCTTATTTTGTTTACATAGGCAGATTAGAGCAAATATAAATATCGTGCTAAATGTTGGAATTATTCCGGGTTTGTTTGGCCGTTTTTATACATTAATTGAATTTATGGGCATTTAATGTGCGTAATTCAAATTTGAACTACAAGCACATGCTCCAGTGCACCAAAGTTGGTTAAAAAATCACATGTGTGTCCTTGGGTGAATTTCTAGGTCCCATGCAAAAAATGGGAATGAAATTCAAACATCTCGGCGTCGTGGCTCGGCCGGAAATATTGAGAAATTTGGTTTTTTTAATTCATGTAAATCCAAAACACGCTTGAAAATCATGAAATTCGGCATGGTGTCATGACATGGCAACAACATGCTGCGGTAATTTTTTTGGCCGAGTTGGGACAAGCTTTGGTATAAGCTTCTTGCAAACCAGAGCTTCTCTCAAGAAGGCTCGTGGTTCCGAGAGGGAACGTGTCGCCTCTGTGTGCGAAACGACATACGTACACTTCCTTCTCCTACCTTAATTTGTTTACACAGGCAGGATTAGACCAAATAGAAGTATCGTGCTAAAATTTTGAATTATTCCGGGTTCGTTTGGCCTTTTTTATACATTAATTAAATTTCTGGGCATTTAATGTGCATAATTCAAATTTGAACTACAAGCACATGCTCCAGTGCACCAAAGTTGGTTGAAAATCACATGTGTGTCCTTGGGTGAACTTCTAGGTCACATGCAAAAAATGAGAATGAAATTCAAATATCTGGGTGTCGTGGCTCGGCCAAAAAGATTGAAAAACTTTGTTTTTTAATTCCTGTAAATCCAAAACACGCCTGAAAATCATGAAACTTGGCATGGTGTCATGACATGGCACCAACATGCTGTGGTAATTTTTCTGTCCAATTTGCGAAGGCGCACATATTAAAAATCAACAAAGTCATTTTGGAACAAGTGTTGTCACGTTCCAAATTGGAAACACAACTATTATTGAAACCGTTGGCGTTCTACTTACCAATTACCGAAGGAAATATGCCCTATAAGCAATAATAAAGTTATTATTTATTTCCTTATTTCATGATAAATGTTTATTATTGATGCTAGAATTGTATTAACCGGAAACTTAGTACATGTGTGAATACATAGACAAACATAATGTCACTAGTATGCCTCTACTTGGCTAGCTCGTTGAATCAAAGATGGTTAAGTTACCTAGCCATAGACATGAGTTGTCATTTGATTAACGGGTTCACATCATTAGAGAATGATGTGATTGACTTGACCCATTCCATTAGCTTAGCACTTGATCGTTTAGTATGTTGCTATTGCTTTCTTCATGACTTATACATGTTTCTATGACTATGAGATATACAACTCCCGAATACCGGAGGAACACTTTGTGTGCTACCAAACGTCACAACGTAACTGGGTGATTATAAAGGTGCTCTACAGGTGTCTCTGAAGGTACTTGTTGAGTTGGCATATTTTGAGATTAGGATTTGTCACTCCGATTGTCAGAGAGGTATCTCTGGGCCCTCTCGGTAATGCGCATCACTATAACCCTTGCAAGCAATGTGACTAATGAGTTAGTTGCGGTATGATGCATTACATAACGAGTAAAGAGACTTGGCGGTAACGAGATTGAACTAGGTATTGAGATACCGACGATCGAATCTCGGGCAAGTAACATAGCGATGACAAAGGGAACAACGTATGTTGTTATGCGGTTTGACCGATAAAGATCTTCATAGAATATCCGGGAGCTAATATGAGCATCCAGGTTCCGCTATTGGTTATTGACCGTAGACTAGTCTCGGTCATGTCTACATAGTTCTCGAACCCGTAGGGTCCGCATGCTTAAAGTTCGATGACGGTTATATTATGAGTTTATGTGTTTTGATGTACTGAAGGTAGTTCGAAGTCCCGGATGTGATCACGCACATGATGAAGAGTCTCGAAATGGTCGAGACATAAAGATCGATATATCGGACGACTATATTTGGACACTGAAATGGTTCCGGGTGAGATTGGGACAATACCGGAGCTCCGGGAGGTATATGGGCCTTAATGGGCTTTAGCGGAAAGGAGGGGAAAGGAGCAAGGGAGGGGGCGCCCCCCCCCCCAAGCCCAATCCGAATTGGAAAGGGGGCCGGCCCCCCTTTCCTTCCTCCCTCCTTCCTCTTCCTTCCCTCTCCCTCTCCAAATAGTAAAAGGAGGAGTCCTACTCCCGGTGGGAGTAGGACTCCCCCCTTGGGCGTGCCTCCTCCTCCTGGCCGGCCCCCTCCTCCACTCCTTTATATATGGGGGAGGGGAGCACCCCATAGACACAACAATTGATCATTGATCTCTTAGCCGTGTGTGGTGCCCCCCTCCACCATATTCCACCTCGGTAATATTGTAGCGGTGCTTAGGCGAAGCCCTGCGTTGGTAGCATCATCAACACCGTCATCACGTTGTTGTGCTGATGGAACTCTCCCGCAAAGCTCTGCTGGATCGGAGTTCGTGGGACGTCATCGAGCTAAATGTGTGTTGAACTCGGAGGTGCCGTACATTCGGTACTTGATCGGTCGGACCGTGAAGACGTATGACTACATCAACCGCGTTGTGCTAACGCTTCCGCTTTCGGTCTATGAGGGTACGTGGACAACACTCTCCCCTCTCATTGCTATGCATCACCATGATCTTGCGTGTGCGTAGGAAGTTTTTTGAAATTACTACGTTCCCCAACAATTACGTGCTGCTACGCGTCCCTTTTTTTTATTGTCTAGGAGGTGCCATGCGGGGTAGCTATTTGAGTACGAGAGGCATGTGATCAGACCCCTGCGCATGCTCATCGGGAGGAGAGCCCTTTGACTTCTATCCGATGTGCACCTCCCTCCTAGCGTCTCCATTAATGGCGCCCGAGCCCCTGTTTCACGGCGTGGCTATGTCTCACTGGACTGAGATTTAAGATAGAAAAGTGAAAATCTGAAAATAAAGTTTTGCACGGATCTTGATGTAAGATCCGACGGACCTATATAGCATCGACTGTGACTTATAGCAAGCATGATGAATATAAGGACAATGACAGTGGATAATAATTGTCTTACATATCTAGGAAGATAACTAAAAAGCCACATGCGGCTACGCCCGAAATACACAAGTGCAAAAGAAGAAGGAAGACACATACAACGATCTGGCTTGCTAATCTCTAATTTTTTGATGCACTGCAGGTCGCGGAGACTAGTTCTCGTGGTGAGCGGCAATGATCTCTTTCATCAGTTTCATGTCCTTAATACGCTGCTCGGCAGCAACGGCGGATTCCTCCACCAGCCTTTCGCGCTTGATGCGGAGCATGGCATTCTCGTCCATAAGTTTCTTGACGATGACGCCCGTCCTCTTCAACAAGGTATCCGTCTCCTCCGCCTGCTTAACCCTTCCGGCGATCTTCGCCCTCAACAGGTCGCGCTCGGCCTGGAGTTGTTCAAAGGAGGCATTCAACTCGTCCTGCATCTTCATCCTGCTAGAGATCTGATCCATCTGGCTATGGACGATCATATGCATGCGCCTGTAAGAGTCCTCGCCTGCTCGCAAGCGATTTTCCCAGGCCTCCGCGGTGCGGAAGGACATCTCTGCTGCATTCCCGGCGTGGCAGGACATCTTTGCTGCTTTCGCGGTGCAGCCGGACCAGTCTGCTGCATCGACGGTGCGGCGGGACCTCCGTGCTGCTTCGGCGGAGCGGCGGGACCTCAGTGCTGCTACTGCCGTGTGGCGGGACATGTCGGATGCTTTCGCGGCTAAGCGGGACATCTTTCGAGCTTCCGCTTCCATGCTCGCCTTTCCCTGGTGGTAATCTCTCGAATGATAACTCACTCTGGCCATGGCAGACGCAAGAGAATATTGCTGAATGACTTGTTTGCTTTTGTGGATGAGGAGTTGAGGAAGGAATGTGCAGTCATCTTGGCATAGTACAATATTTATAACCGAGTACTAATACGCTCCTATGTGGGAAACCGTTTAGGTTTTGATCGGTGTGAATAGGTTTGCAATTTGGAAGGTGACGGGACACATATTCAAAATTTATTGACGGTTCTGTAATTTCTAAGTGCGGCACTATTCCCGGACGACGTAAGGTGGGCACGTTTTCTTGGTCACGTACGTGGCGTTTGGTGCACCGCAATAGGCAATGTGAGCACACGTCTTGGTCCAAGAACTTTGCGCACTCGTTATTACCATCGCGCATGCTTCTTTAAATTAGAATGCGTGTCCGTCTAGCGCACACACGTTGATCTGTCTAAATGTTTCTATTTGTTGTGGCTAATCGCAAACAGTTCATCTGTGTGAAGTGTATGGCATCAATCGCACACACCTTTGATCTGGCTGACCGTTTCTGTCTTTTTGCCTAATCGCAAATAGTTAATCCTTCTGAAGCGTATGCCCTCAATTGCACACGCCTTTATCTAGCTGCCTGTTTCTATCATCACAAACAGTTGATCCAATTGAACTGTATGTCGTATATCGCACACGCCTTCATCTGGCTGCCTGTTTCCGTTCTTCATCCTCATCCCAAACAGTTCATTGAACTGAACCGTATGTTGTGCATCGCACACGCAACTAAAATTTAAACCGTGTTTGATGCATCCGTCATCGCAAACGTTTTGCACCTTTTTTGACTATTTTTTTACACCACCGTTTGCGATTATTGCATTGCACATAGTTTCGTTGAAGGGTCTTTGATCGTAGTGTCGCGTTAGCAGCATCCTGCTGTAGTGAGGGCCCACTTAATGAAGCTCTATATGCCCAAAGACTGAGGTTGAGCGATGAGGAATCGGGCAACCTTTGAGACATACTTCCACTTAGTGAAGACTACGTCGGGATGCCATTCCTGACCCGCCTCACAAGGACGAGTATTAAACAGCATCTCATCGTATGTTACTTAGTGTAGTAATTAATTAGATGATATATATTCATGCTTAATTAGTGTAGTACGTAGTTGGATGATATATATGCTTGTTGTAGTAATGTGATGATATATATGCTTATTGTAGAAATTGTTTTCTGTAGAAATTTAAACGTGCAGGTTGTAGTAATGTGATGATATGCTTATATAGTGTAGTATAATGCGATGATATATGCTTACTTTTGTAATGTGATATGCTTAATTAGTGTCTAGTATAATGTGATGATATATGCTTAGTGTACATATTAATTTGATGATATATATGTTTAATTAGTGTAGTAAATTGATAATATATGCATAGTGTAGTGACGTGAGATGATATGCTTAATTTTGAACCTGACGATACATGTGGATTGAAGTTACCTAAGAAGCTATCTGTGATGACATGCTCATTTATCATATCTAATGATTTTCAGAAATTACCTAAGAAGCTATATGTGAGTTGTGGCATCGAGCCAGATGAAGAAGGCATAGTTGGACTATGCCTTACTAGAAGGGGCTCTGTCACAAGCTGTGCCTACGCAGTGGACACGGACGATCGCGCTGTCTTCAACCGGGCAGGGTGGAAAAAGTTCCTTCGTGGCAAGAATCTTTGAGTTGGATAGGCCATCCTACTTACTATTACAAACACCATGCGCCATGACTTGAGAATGATATCATCATCAACCTCATTTAGAAGTGGCTGGGCCGTTGTGTGAAATGAACTGCTTGTTAACTATGTTAGCTTGTGTTTGTGAGTACTCGTGTCATTTATTACCGTACCGCTACATATATGTGTATGTGATTGATTGTCGCTATTACTAACTGCTAATTAATGGTCTATTAGCTGATATTATTCTGTTGTGTGCTGTTATATATGTGCTTAGTTCTAATGTAAAATGCTAAATGCTATATATGGTGGTGGAAAACTATTATTTTTGGGCTGGTCAAAACGTTCGTGGCGTGCAAAGCACACTGCACGCCACTACCTGCTGGGGGTCGTCGGGGAGGGGGAGGGGATTCTCTCGTGCGCGCTGTTTGGTTTGGCTCTGGAGCCTAGAGAAAGGAAGAATCGAGGGAATGGAGCAAGACGACACAGGTGGCAGATCTGACGGCTGCCCATAGATATATCGTGGGGTTACGGTGCTACCTGCCCAAATTTGAGCCGGTGCGCCGGCGCCTATTAATGCCCATACTGTATGTATTGGACACATGCATGAACCCTTGCATGCACACGGTTGCAAGGCACAAGCCTGCTCGGCCTGCAGCTGAAAGATTCTTGCTCACCTGTTGTTAAAACGGCCACACGCCACGCGCTGTCAAAAATTACGGTCCCAATGAGCAAAAGATGTGTAGTCACATCGATGCATGTGACACGCTGAAAGCCTCAGTGGCGCTCTAGATTTATCACCGAGCAGGTTTCTGATGTCAGGTTGACATGTCAATCCGGATGTAGAAAGGCGCAGTGGATTCTGCCCTACAATGAACAATGCGAGCAGCTAGGCTTAGTTTTCTTTGTCTCCCGCATACTAGACCTGCTAATACAACTTTGTACAGAGCCTTGGTCCAGATCTCGAGCAGCTGTTTTATGGACGAACGCGGGTGATAACCGGGTGCCTAGACACCCGCGTGTCGAAAGTCTATTCTCCTAACATAGACCAAAATCTTTTATAAAAGATAGCATGCAGTTTGTTTGGTCCTGGGGCTTTTAAATCACCAATATCAAAAAAAGCCTTCCGAACTTCCTGCACGGGGTAAGGAGCAAGGAGCGCATTATTTATATCAGTTTAAACCCTCCTCTAAACCAACGATAAAACACCTTGATCAGGCGGAATAACTTTTGAGGTGAAAAGGTTTGAAAAATACCCTTTAGTTCAATCTTTCAATTCTAAACCTTGCCGTCAGACTAATGTATCATCCAATCTTGCATTACCACCCTCCTTCTCGTTTGAGTATAAAATTTCACTGAAATCTCCAATAACAACCTACGGATAAGAAGCATGACTATGCAACGTTCGAAGCTCAGCCCAAAATAGGTGTCTCTCTTTCCAAGCAGGATAGCCACATAACATAAACCCGTAAAGCGCCAACTCACATTATCATCGTTCATGACCAAAATGTCAATAAAGTGAGAGGACAAATAACTCAACTCTCTTCTTGGAAAAACAAAACAAGGCGACCCGCCTTTCCATCACTTTCTACTAAAAGCATGGATTAAAACCTAGCTTACAACGTAGCTCGTCAACTTTTATTTTATTTAAATGGGACTCAGAAAGAAAAACTAGCTCCGCTCAAACCTGCCCTTGGATCTCCAAGAGCTCACCAACTTTTTATTTTATTTTGGGCTTATTGTTTTCATTTTGCCTGGCGGTCCTCCGAGCTGATACATTCTTGACTCCCTTTTCCTCTCCCACTGATTTCCTTCTTTGTTCAACATAGCCCTCCGCTCTTTCCTCTACCTCCTCGGTGACATGATTGATCACACCATCTAATCCTCTACAGTCCCTCTTACAAGAAATGTTTGCATCACCATACAGCAAAAAATCATCACTGTCCAGGCTTACCTTCTTCAGGAGCGTGCAGAAGAGCTCCCACATGAGCGGACGTACGGTGCCAGCCGGGGCTCCTGATCCTTACCAGGAGCGCTCAGCTGATTCACAAGGCCAACAGCGCCAATAGCACCAGGGTCCTCCACCCCGCGCTCTCCAGCGTGCTGCCCCGGTGACGCCCCCGGCAGACCCGGACACCACCAGGGCACCGACAGCAACGCACCTCGACGGCCTTGCGGGGACCTGTCTTGCCAGTGCTGATGAGATGGAGATCTTCGCTTTGGGAGAGGCCTCCAAAATGGAGTGTTCGCTGAGCCGAACCCTTCTCCTTCCAATAAGCATCTACTCGAAGATTGTTGCAGAAGTTTGCCTTCCGCTTATCTGTAAAAATGCCACAGAAGCGTTCAGAAGTGTGACCTACTAAGCCACAACATACACAAATTTGTGGCAGTTTCTCATACCTAACAGGAAATTCTAGCTTTTTGAACCGCCCAAAGGAGTGAAAGCCACACTATTTATAAGAGGTCCATGCAACAAATGCTCTACTCAAACATGCAAATATTTGTCGACCAAGATGTTGTTGCGATGGTGGACCGCCACCACTCGCCAAGGGTCCAGCCCATATCCACCGTCATCAACTTGAAGTGTCATGGTAGCGCCTTCAGCACAAACCGACCATCGCCCTTCACGGTGAAGTAGAGAATGAAGCACCACAGTATCGCTAGCCACCACGGTGAAGTAGAGAATGAAGCGCCACAGTATCGCTAGCCACCTCCTGGATGGTCACTTGCCCTTGCAGCCGTCATGCATAAACAAGGAAGGTTTCGAGTTTTGAAGCCTGGATTACATCTCCTCAACAAGTTTGATGGATTTTGAAGCATTCCACTATTGCACTCCATGCTGGAAAAAAAAATTGTGCTTGGGCTGTTCGTGCAAGAGCTGGACTGCTGGAGGCATGATGACAATTACTGTCACAGGGATCAACCTCTACAACGAGCTTGTCTTCTGTCACATAAGCTATAATAAATCGTCTCAGGACCAAATAATGCCAGTATCTTAGTTTTAAAAAATGCCTGCATCTTCATGTTCTCAACACCTGAATCGCATATAGCACCCATGAAATGCTGCAGGAGTAAAACTCTACAAAAAGCCCATATGCATCCAAGATTTTCCCTTTATGATCATATCATAGGCACAGTTCAGTCCATATGTTCTTAGATCATGAGTAAACTTACAAATTACAACTGAAGAAGTGCATGCAAATGTCATATCATAGACACGGTTGGACAACACAATACATATCATAGAGATACTGCTTTGACAGACTTTGACAGACTGGATCACGTAATACATATATAACACATACTCCCACCGTTCGGAATTATTTGTCGTAGAAATGGATGTATCTAGACGTGTTTTGGTTCTAGATACATCCATTTCCGAGACAAGTAATTCCGAACGGAGGGAGTATAATAGAAGGTAACTTAGCAAAGAGCTGACAAGACTGGAGCACATAATACATATAACACACACATCATAGAGGGTAACTTAGCACAGAGCTGACAAGCCCATATTTTATCATGAGATAAGCCGACTGCGGTCATTCATCTGCAACTTCAACTTGACCCCCCAGAAGCTCAGCATCATATCCATCAAACCAGTACTCTGATATCAAATGATCAACGCTACCAAACACGACAGCAGTGCAGAAAAACTTCAGTGAATTTTTATATATCCTTTGCGCAACTTGCCCATGCCTTTCGGAGAAGTGGCTTCAAAAATGAATAAAGAAAAAACATGAGACCATTTTACATTTAACTTCCCAGATTCAAGCAATGAAAATTCAATCACATGCTACTTAATTGAACATCATGCACGCAAGCTGAATCAAACTAAATAATCTGTAAACCCTTATGTACCTGATGCTTTCTTCAGCTTGCTGAATATGTTTAGCTAACAAGTCTGCACTGGAGGAAAGATCCACGTCTTTAGCAGTTTCAATGTTGTTTTTTAAAAGAAGAGCTTTTTCAAGCTCACCCTGCAAATTAAATAGCGGAATAAAATAAGGCTGAGACAAAAATATATACTGAACAAGATACATCTAAATCTTAGAAGGATTAGTTTGTATAAATTTCCAGCACACTAATCTTCCAACTCTGGGTAGAGCACCACACTGAGCATACATCACCTAAACATGTCAAACAAATCCATTCCGAAAGATAAGGTAACTGGGGGCGGGGATTTTGGCCACCAGAACTTGACACTCTCATTGGTCCTTAATGTATTATATCTAACAACTTGCAGTAGCTAACCAGGATTGCACTGAATCCTGACGCCGATTGAGTTCAGATACCCAGTTGACCAGTACACTGAACTAGCTAGTTCATCGTGTCATATCTACAGTCTTCTGATCCAAGAAGAAGTACAACTGAACCTAACTCGTTGAAACAAGTAAAATACGTCTAGATACGTCTAGATACATCCATTTCTGCGACAAGTAATTCCGAACGGAGGGAGTAGCAACCAACCTCATGTAAAGGCAGAAGGAGAAACATTTTCATGACAATACAATGACCTTCAAGTTAAAACGACATTTCATATATAGCCACAGCTCAGAAAAGAATATCACTTGGTAAAGTAAATAAACAACTCGCATATGGTATCAAAGTGCAACCTGTAACAGCCATTGGCACATGAAAACCACGAGTTTGCAAAGGCAGGTAACTACTCCCTCTAGTGTTGAAAACACTCTTATATTATGGGGCGGAGGGAGTAATACAGACAAAACAGCGCAATTATGCAAATAAGGAAAGACCACAATGGGAGATATACATCGGAAGAGTAGTAAAAGCACTAGTAATACATAACATACGGGCCCTAACTAGGCAAGCTAGCTAGGAGGGCCAAGCCCTAGAACAGTCTCCCACAAAGTATTAGAAATCATGAAATGGGCTACTCATATGTGGTCGATTAACTCAATGCTTAGCGAGCCAAGCAAGTACTCCCTCCGTCCCAAAATAAGTGTCTCAACCTTTGTACTAAAGTATGAAGTTTCTACTTTTTTTTCTCCAAATTCTAAATTAATGTACTTGATTAGTGAACCATGCAAGTACGACAGACAGAGCAAGCGCGTGCCTATAACATAGACTAGAGAGTTTCTAAATTGCTGCCTAACCAAGGCAGCAGCGACATGATCCAGCAGCAGGGCCTGAATTTACCAAGGGCGAAACTTGTGGTCACTGTCGGCGAATGATCTAGATTCGAACATTGGGAAATCGAGGAGGCTAACGACTGGTCGATTAGCCGACGGTGCGCACGCACACATGATCTCAAAACACGCAGATGGTGTCCGGGCTAGCGCTGCGTAGACCGATGAAGTACTAGTGGTTCACTTGAGCGCGGTGTGGGAAACGGACCTTTGGAAGTGGGGTGGGAGACATGGCCGAAGGGGCCGACGCCTGCGAAGCCCGAGCCCGGAGAGCGGCAGCCCCGGGGATCCGGAACTTGGGGGCAATTTTGCGTAGCGCCGCCGCCGCCGCCGCCGCCGCCGCCGCCGCCATAGTCCGCACCGACGCGAGATCGACCTGGAATGCGATGCGGCTAGGGTTCGGGATTGGGATTGGGATTGGGATTGGATTCCTCTTCCCCTTACGTCTCGCCTCCAATGGAATATAGAACGCGTGCCTGGTGGGCCGGGCTGTCCCCTTGTCAGTCTGGGTATTCCCGGTATCTCTTTCTTGGTTAGATAGCTGACCATGGGATACCCGGCCCCACCAAAAAAGCCCAACCTGACCCGGCCTGATCTTGCCCATGGGCCGGGCCTAGGCTTGAGATCCAGGCTTGACGGCAGGGCCGGGCTTCGGGCTAGCATATTTGCGATTTAGGGAAGGGCCGGCCCGACGGCCCGAAGCATGGCAAGCTTTTCCATAGATGGGCTAGGCCTGGGCCTGATATCTAGGCCCGATGGCCAAGCGGGCCAGGCCTAGGACTAGATTTTTTTGTAGCGGGCTTTGTTAGGCCCGGCCTGGCCCGACATATGGCCAAGTATAGTTAGAACTTACCTTTTTCTTGCAGGCTAAAAAAACTTACCTTCTTAATATTTTACTTTTTAACTTGGCTCTTCTGCCACGTCAGCCTTGGAGGGTGTTGATGTCTCTCAGTGCATGTATGTTAAAGGCAAAATATTTCCCCTTGTGTGATTTCTTGCAGGCTAAAACTAGGAAGTTCCCCGTCGTAAATCTGGAGATCTATCCTGGATGGTAGAGATACATTGACTTAGGGACATGTTAGGCGGATTGGAGATGGGCAAACCACGCATATTTGGAATCATAATTGGCTATCTCGAGACTTCAACATCGGCCTACTATGAGCTTACATGAAAATCCACCACAAATGGTTAGTGAGTTAATTACTGTCAATGCGGAGTGGGACATAGATCGGATAGCTCAGGTATTCTTGCCAACTGATGCCGAGACCATATGCGCCATACCATTGTGCACGAGAAAGATAGATGACTTCTGCTCTTGGATCCATAAGAGGAATACTGACATGCTAGCAAAAATCAAAATATTCCTACGGAGATTTGTGCAACACTTGCTACCTACCAGAGACGTGTTGCATCGTCGAAAAATGGCCACCGGGGACTGTTGTGGTCTTTGCGGATCCGTCGACTCATGGCACCATTGTTGCTTGAGTGCAACATGGCGAGGTGTGTTTGGGCCCTCGAGGACTAGGACCTGGTGAACGTTGTGTTTGACAACCACGAACCTGATGTGAAGAGATGGGTTTTTGCACTGATTTATCTTCTCCTTTGGGCAATTTAGCGCGCTTGGAGGAAAGCTTTGCATGAACAACAATTTCAGACGCCTCACACAAACCATCATTTTGTGCATAGCTACATCAAAGAACTACAAGCATGTAGACCGGAAAAAGGGTATTGCTATGCCCACCATACCTACTGTAGTTGATAGGCGTCGATGGGTCCCCTCTAAGCAAGGTTTTGCCAAGATCAAGGTTGATGGGGTTGTGGCATGAAACAATAATGAAGGATCTTTTGGCACAGTTTGCATGGATGATTCGGGTACATACTTAGGAGCCTCGAATTTCAAATGTTCGGGGATCTCAGACCCGACAATTCTTGAAGCTTTGGCTTGTCGTGAAGCCCTATATCTTGCCTTGGATCTCTCCCTCTCGCATGTGCTCATAGCCTCGGATTGCAAGGGTGTGGTGGATGACTTGAAGGAAGGCACGAGAGGCAAATATGCAAGCATTATCATGAAGATTATATTAACATCAAGGCAATTTGAAAGATGCTCCTTCATCTTCGAAGGACGTGTCACCGATATTGAGGCACATAGTCTCTCTAAGCACGCTCTAGGACTTTCGGTCTGATGCCATATGTGGCTCCTTAATACTCCAGACATAAATTCTATCCCTATGAACCTTGTATATGATCGTTAGACTAAAAACACTTACTTTCTTCTAAAAAAAGGTTAGAACTTACTTCTCCATTCACTAATATAAGATCTTTTGGGTATTCCAATATAAAGTACATATGAATTAAAATGAGTGAACAAACACACTAAAATGTGTCTATATTTATAAAAAAATAGAACATCTTATATTTGTGAATGGAGGGACTAATTAGCACGTGTTAATACAAGGAAAATCTACATCTTTTGCATAAAAGCCAAAGGCCATATATTAAGATTCACATGTCTTTGAAGACACACCCTTACAGAAAAAATATTATAATCAAAGAAGTGGGGTGGCAAAGTCTTCTTCCTCGTCCATCCATCGACGACATGTCCTAAGCATAACTCGACACACCCTTTGCGCCTTTGCATCGGTATAGCAAACTTTTTAAAACCCATGAGCTTGTAAAAGCAATGGCCGAAAAGCATGGATACAGACGAGGACAACAATCTGCGAAGCAAATCACCGCCTTGGAGAAAAAACCATCGATAAAGGCCTTAAAAACTCCAAAGACCACTCTACATGTAACCAACACGTCATCTCTATCTCTCTCTCTCTCACTCTCTCTCTCACACACACACACACATACACACACACACACACACACACACACACACACACACACACACACACACACACACACTGTTCTAGCCGCCACACACCCGTCCTATGTCGCCTCCTGGAACTGAGTCCGATGGTGACTTCATGGACGAAATGGTTTCAGAGCTCTAGGACCGCTTCTCCCCTTGGACTAAGGCTAGTTCACCGTCGCTACCTGACTTACCCTCTAAGCGAGGTGCTTTTCTTGGCGAAGCATATATATGTCTATGTGAGGAGCTATTTCACCTCCCTCGGCTTTGACATTGGCACCCACGTCATCGTCCGACGAGCCTATCTAGGGGTCTGTACAGGTGAAGAGTGGTGGTCTAGATACAACTGGAACACACTCGTCTAAATCCTTCGAGTCGAGTGGTTCCTATGGTTGACGAGCGCAATGGTGACAAATCTCGATCGTGGTCCTCTTAGCCACCAAGATTTGTGATTGCCTCACCAACTTGCATCCTGAAATTTCTGGGAAGACAATTGGGTGCCTCTTGAAAAAAATGCTTTGAGGGACAAACGCTAGAAGGGTGGCTCTAACTGTAGACCCGACATCCTCGAAGAGAATCTTAAAGGAGCAAAAGAAAGAAGATTAGAACTAGAGGGCATGTGCGGGTGGTTTCATGATGGATGGTTCTCAGCTTTCTGGGCTACAAACATGGGATCAAGCATGTTTGTAGTTTTTTTCAAAGTGTTTTTCTCAAGTTGCAGTGATTTGATGTGCTTTCTTTTGCAATGTTGAGACCCATGTGTTGAGGGTAGCAATAGTAGCATGTTTGGTGCTTCTGTGCTCATGTGGATACATCGTTGGTGGTCTTTCGCATGTTGGTAGGGGCATGCTTGTTCACCTGGCTTGAGCAAGTTTGTAATGGTTTTCGTCTCCGTTTAAAAAAAAACATGTTCGATGCACCAATTCGAGGAATATACGTATATGCACTATATACATGGATTTTTTGGACATGGCAACATGCGAGGGTGTTGTCTTGTCCGAATCATTGTTATGTGACATATAGTGATTTATTGAATATCACGACTTTATGAAGGAATGTGTAGGCTAATATGCAACGTTAATACATCACAAACCTTGGCCTACTACCATATGTGGTTCCATGATGGATGGTTCTCAGCTTCTAGGCTGCAAAATGTGGGATAGAGCATGTCTGTTGTTTCTATCGACGTGCTTTTGTCAAGTTGCAGCGAGTCGATGTGTTTGATTGTTTTCCTTTGCAATGTTAAGACCCATGTGTTAAGGGTTGCAGTAGTAGTGTGTATACATGGTTGGGAGTAGTTCGCATGTTGGTAGGGCCATGCATGTTCACCTGGCTTGAGCAAGTTGGTAGCGCTTTTTGGTAATTTAATCAGGTAACTCTCTTCTTTCTTAATTATTGGATGAGGCGAAGATGAACCGTCTGATGAGGAGGAGCAGGAACCGGCGCCGAAGTAGGCCAGGTTCATAATGGAGGACACCCTCACAGAGTTCAAACTCGCCCAAGCGGAGGAGGCGGTGGAGAAGTAGGCACCAACACCGAAGTAGGCTGGGTTCGGCATGCAGGCCGTGCTCATGGAGTTCGAACTCGCCCAAGAGGAGGAGGCGGCGAAGCAGCAAGCCATCCTCGACTCCATCCACTCCGAGGCGGAGGTGGAGGCCAACCGCTGTTTCCTCCGCGAGGCGAACATGGAGCTTGACGAGGCCTTGACGACTGAGGAGGACGACAAGGAGGCGCCGCCATTTCGCCTGCAGCCAATGACCACGAGGCCGGCGGCTCTGGCACGAATGTCCTTAGACATATCGCAAGACGAGTAGTGTAAATGGTAGTTTGTTAGCTCCTACTTAGATCATGGATATTGCATGTCTTTGTATGAAAATGAAAATCAAAAACATGCTGATGATGGGCAGTACTCGGCGGCCACAGCATATAAGGCGCAATTCCTTGGCCTGACGCACTCGCCCATTCACCACATGGTCTGGAGAGCTTGGGCCCCCCCTAAGGTTAAATTCTTCGCCTGGTTGACCTTGCAAGACCGGAACTGGACCGCCGACCGGTTGGAGCGGCGTGGTTGGGATAATTGTGGGCTTTGCCCGCTTTGCAAACGTGAGCAAGAATCGGGCATCCACCTCTTCGTCAAGTGCCGCTTCTCCATTAGGCTCTGGCGATTGGTCATCGACAAGTTTGGTCTTGCGCACATGGACACCTCCAATTGGCACCTTAAGGATTCCCTCATGCAATGGTGGGATAGAAGGACCGACATGCGAAACCCCAATAGACGAGCGATGGCCTCCCTCACCATGCTCGTCTCTTGGACTATTTGGAACGAGAGAAACGCGCGGATATTTCGCAACAAGAGTGCGCCGCCGCCTATCCTGCTCCAAAATATCGTGCTCGAGGCAAAACTATGGGTTACGGCAGGTGCTAAGAAATTAGGGTGTATTGTTGTACGAGAGTAATTGCCATGCCGTTTTGTAAGGGCGCTTGTAAAAACTCTGAACTCTATTCTCCTATTATTTAATGGATGAGGCAAATCTTTTGCCTCCGTTTCGAAAAAAAAAATCATCAAATGGGGATTGTGTTTGTGAAGTGTGAAACATGGGATCGACCGGGCACGCCCACGGACGTTTGAGAGCTCACTTTTGTTTGGACACTGAAATTTGATGTCGGATTTTTAGTCACGGCAAATCTGACATTTTTATGGCAATTTATAATGGTGTGATGATAATAATTTAGTTTGCAAGCACAACAATTTTCTAGCCAAAAAAGGAACTGAGACGGACTTGCCATCCTTGATGTGCTACTGGCCTTTTCTATGTTTAAAGAAGTTCTGTCCGTTTCCCCTTACATGTTTGCTCTAATTTCTATGACTAATTAT
>NC_041391.1:700264785-700295286 GCF_002162155.2 Triticum dicoccoides | reverse complement strand
AGTCGTTGATCACACTGATTAGTGGTCGGATTAACTCTTACCTTCTTACCTCATATTTAAAAGGAGGGGGTAAGAGGGAGCATTGTGAAAATTTGCCTTATTTACTGCCTCATACTGTGCTTGGCACCGGTGTGTCGTGTTCTTTTTTCCCTGCGATGCCCTTGCCCTCCACCGTCCCCCGTGAAAATTTGTTCCTTTTTTAAAAAAATTGCATCGTAGGTAATCCAAATACTTTAACCATGAGGTGTTATTTATTCGCATCATTTCACATCTTCTAATCCGCCAGAATAGTGTAGTTGATGCCTATTATAGCTGGAAATCATAGCCTCCTCCCGTGTCACTCTCGGGCAAGCGGGAGGCCACTGCATGCCACCAAAAAAAAAAACCAACATAGTCGCCAAAGACCCCTACCATCGGAGGAGGAGGTTGTCGGAGAGCTGACGACGTCAACAGAGTGGTCTTTCCACTGTTTCCCTTCACCCCCGCCCTCCCACAGAGTAGTCTTTTCTATAAGGGTGAGTCTCAGCTAACGTCGACCCGTCCTTTTCATGGGGGTGGCTTCCTGGGCTTGACATCTCCGACACCTAGCCCTTCATGGTGGTGGGCCATATCAAGCTTGGGCTTGCTTGCACTGCGTTTGATGCCCTTGCTCCTACTCGGGTGCTCGGCAACTACCATCTGCCTCACTTGCCCAGCTCATGTGTACCCCTCTGCCGGCGGTGTTGGTTGGCAAACTTCGTGAGGCGAGTGGCCGGAAATGCTACGTCATTGGTAGCACCGGTACATATCCTCTAGAAATCAGTGTTGTGAACTTGTGTTCGAGCGATGGCAACGACGACCTCCATGTCGTATCCCTCCCTAGAGTGTTGTCATGAAGATCACCCTCCCATCGATGTGGTTCCGGGTGAAAGCTCGGTGAGTGGCGATATATGAGGGTGTTGTTCCCCTTATTAAAGGCGGTACATGGATCCACCCTAGATGAGGTTGTCGCCGTGTCGCGGGCAACCATGATGCTACCTTCTAGATTTGTCCATCCACAAGGCCCATAGCAATGTTGACCATCCTCATTACGGTCTCTGTGGTGCAGTTTCATGCCATTGGTGATGTCATGGTTGATCTTTTCTTGTCGATGGATTAGGATGGCCACCTAACCTTGTGGAACTCTAATCGTCCTTTGTGGCGGAGCTTGTGGTAAAGATTCGTGTTCGTTGGTGGTTTCACGGCCTAGCTACATGAGTCCACTATCATGCCCATTGTGACAGAGTCTTGCAGTCAATGTCAATGACACTCATGGACTATGTCTCTGCAGTATCGCGTCATGAGTATAATGGAAACGTTCATTCATGTTGTTGTGGAAACTTGCCAGGCCTCAGTATTATGATACCCTTCAACACGGGCAGTGGCACTCCTCGGTGCATTTATTTTCAACCTTTTCTCGTGATGATGCTCTATGTGTTCGCATGTTGGTCAATGTTTTTTCCAAGGCGCCCACTTTGCTCTTTCCCCTTTTCTTTGTAATCTCGATGCTCGTCTTTTATTGACGGGGCTTCTTGCATGTATTTTTGCCTAGTTATCCTCTATGGGAGCCCCCCCGCCCCCCACACACACATACACCAACCCTCCCACACCCCACCTGTTAACCGTTTCAAAAAACATGATTTTGTAGTTGGTAGTTGATCAGGACTAAAAAATTCCTTCGAGTAAATGAGGTTCTTACCAATTTGATTTTCCAAACCCAAATAACCAAAAGCTCTGCTCTATTTTCCAATCCGTGTTGTCTTCCTTGACCAAATATTCTCACTACGATGGCATCGTATGATCAAGTGGTAAACTCCCTAATTTGGCCATGAATGAGATGTGGTATTCTCTTACTGACTGTGATTGTATAAGACCAGGACCTTGATCAACTGTCAGGACGCTTTGCTATGGGGTTCCATGGCCCTTCTCACAGTGTGCAGCATGTATTGCATTTCATTTTTTTTCTTCGAACCGGGCTTTTCCCCTTTCCATTACTTTTCATAACAGAAATACAATGTCTCAGGAAACTGAAACTAAAAGGGCTAGGGAAAGAAGAAAAGCGAGTTCGGGGCAATAACAGGAAACCCACCATCTGCGCCTGTCATCAGGAACAACAGATCATGGGGCGAAAACCTGTTATCACCCGAAACTGCCTACAGGAACTAGAGAAGTATCACACATATTACAACCGCACATCACCGGGACAAAGCCAAAGTACCACCAATTACCAAAAGAAACTAGAGCATCCCCCGCAAGCAAAGATCCATCAGAACATCCTCCGCAGACGATGCCGAGCCCAAACTGTCACTCGTCTTCAGCTTCAGTCGCGCCCGTCAATGTTTGGCGCCGGAGGAGGTCCACACAGCAGCATCATCTGGTAGTATTCACTTTCAACATGTCCGCGCCCTTCTTCACCATCTCTTCCATCTCAGGTTTCTGAAGACCTGCCCAATATGTTAGAAAGGCACAAGCTGTGAACACAATCTCAAAGGGAGAATTAATCCACTTGTGTTCGAAAGTAGCTCTGTTCCGGGCTAGCCATATGGCCCAGCATATCGCTGCCAAGCCATCAGTATAAATTTTTTCAAAACCAGGTAGGAAGCTGTACATCCAAGTGTAATACTGCCAGATGGAATTAGGGCAGCAATCCGTCCCAAGAAGGGCCCCTACAGTTCTCCAAATTACTCTAGACACCGGACACAGGAACAGCAAGTGCGAGGCTATTTCCAATTGGTTGCAAAAGGAGCAACAGGGGTTTCCAGGCCAAGATCTCTTTTTCATATTATCTCTAGTCAAAATGGCATTTTTCCCCACTTGCCATAATAAGATTTGAATTTTCAAGAGGATTTTAGCATCCCAAATCCATTTGAAATTGGATCCAGCAATATCTTTTTCTAACCATCTATACATCGATTTGGTTTAATATATACTAGAGTTATCAAACTTCCAGTAAATTTCATCAGGTAAATCATTTTGTTTGAGAGTCAGTACCTCCTTTTTCATTTCATCCCATTGTTTCCTCATCTCAGGAGACATCCTCCTCCTAAAGGAGGTAATATGATTTAGAGATTCTATTCTATCAACCGTACAGTTTTGTTCAACACAGATTTCATATAGTACTGGGAACTTTTCTTTAAATGGTATCCTTCCTTCCAGTTCATCAAGCCATAGCCTGGCCACATTCCCTTTATTCAGTTTGACTCCCCTGCCATTCATATATAATTTTTTCACTCTCAAGAGGGATTTCCAACACGGGGAATCATTGTTCTTTGCCTCCACCATGGCCACTGAGGTTTTCTTAAGGTACTTAGCCTTAACTATATCCTGCCAGAGGCCCTTATTTTTATCTAGTTTCCACCACCATTTCACCAGTAAACTTATAATTTGTTTTCTCAGGTCCTTAACCCCTAGGCCCCCTTTCTTTTTAGACCGACAAACGCGGTCCCATTTGACCATATGATATCCTTTTTTCTTTCCTTTCCTATGCCAGCAGAATTTCCTTCTGGGCTTGTCCCACCTCTCTAAAGTAGTCTTGTTTAAAAGGAACATGGACATGTAGAGTGTTGGTATATGAGACAGTACCACATTCACTTTAATAAGCCTCCCTCCCATAGACAGTGCTTCACTAATCCAGTTTTCACCATGAACGATGAATTTGTCCTCCACAAAACTCCAATCACCACATTTCAAACCAGCATAGCTGACAGGCATGCCTAGGTATTTCATAGGGAAATTACCTATCTGGCAGTTAAACATCTCAGCATACTTATGCATAGTCTCATCGTCCGCACGGACAGAGAAGATCTCGCTCTTCGGGAAGTTAATTTTCAAACCTGACATGACCTCAAAGAGGTATAAAAGCAACTTAATATTCAGAGCATTTCTAATATCATCCTCGAAGCACAAAATTGTGTCATCCGCGTACTGGAGAATAGCTACTCCATTTGGTATTAGGTCCGAGGCCAGACCCTTGAACAAGCCGTTTTGCTGAGCATTAATAACCATCTTTGTCAAACAATCAGCAGCTAAATTGAAAAGAAAGGGTGAGAAAGGGTCCCCTTGGCGCACCCCTTTCGAGCTTTGAAAGTAGGGGCCCACCTCATCATTCAACTTCACACTAACTGTACCCCCCACTAAAATTTTACTGACCCACTCGACCCATTTCGGATGGAATTCTCTCATTCTGTGGCAATCTAACAGGAAGTCCCAATTGACTTTATCATAAGCCTTTTCGAAGTCAAGTTTCAACACAATACCCGTTTTCTTCCTATTATAAGTGTGGTGCAGGATTTCATGCAGGGACATGATCCCATCCATGATGTCACGCTTTTTAATTAATGAAAGCATTCTGATGTCTACTGAAAAGAATATCCACAAAAGGTTCCAGCCTAATAGTCAGTACTTTGGTGATCAACTTATATATACACCTAAGCAAGCATATAGGCCTAAATTGCTGAATTTTGTTTGCCCCCACAACCTTAGGTAGCATAGTTATGATCCCATTAGTTGAGACGCTGCACATCCAGTTTGTTATCATGGAACCAGTCAAATAACACATGTATTGCATTTCATGATACAAAGGTGTGTTCCCTAGCTTTATTTTTTCATTTATATAGCACCTTTTGTGTTTAGGAAGTTCTTCGGATGCAATTTATATAGCCATCTATTCCTAACTCAACTATTGTTTCATATAAAAGTTCTCATGGTTTGCTTCGGCATGTGGCTGCCTATGAGACACTTCATTGACCGGACAACTCGTCAACCCGGCAAAGTGCGTTACATCCTAGAGTATATCATAGGGTTTCCTTGATTCAAGGTGTCTTGGTCTCCCAGCCTCCCATTGTCGGGAGGGGCATATGAACAACTGAAGGGCCAAACACTACATGCGAACTAAAGAAAATGATTAGTTAACTGGGGAGAGATATCGATATCCGGGGCCAGGGAAGCCCTGATCAAGTATGTTTCTTAAGCAATACTCACATATGTGATGAGTGTTTCTGTCAAAAAAAAAGAGAACAGATGTGATGTGTGTCTTCCAATTGCCGGCATCAATTTCTGATGATCGAGCAGGACTAGGCATTGAGCATTGAGAATGCCAAGGAAAGATGGCATGGATGTCATGGGTAAATTGATTCTGCATAAGCAACAAGGAGAAATGGGGTTTAGATACACGAGACTATTCAATCAGGCCTAGCTGGCCAAGTAACCGTGGTGGCTAACTGAATCCCCAGAAAGTTTGTGCGTCCGCTTGCTACACGTAAAGTATTACCCTAACATGAATTTGGTCGATCCGTACAGTCTACACTAACTTAACTTTGCTTGTTGATATTCAAGCCATATCAAAATCTTGCTCCTCGTCGCCGTGACAGGGAGATGACCTTGGTAGCCTGCCAACCTGACAAGTGTGGAATGTTTTCATCGAAGAACACATATCAGTGTAAGAAACTAAGAATCACAGTGAACTGGAAATCGATGGTCCTGCAGAAGAAAATGAAGGTAAATGGCGGCGCTCTGGTGACAAAGCAGTGTAAGAATCGACAGCGGGCCATCCTAATCAGGACGTGCACCTTGTGTGGCATGGAGGATGAGAGCTCCCTCCATGGCGGAGGTGATGAGGGCAATGGGGAATTTGGAACTTTGACGGGAGCCCAATTCCGGCATCTAAAGGAACATGGCATTATCTTGGCAGACAACGTTTCGCCTACTTCAGAAACTAACATATCCTGGTCACGTTGGTGGAACCGACGTGAGCGAGCGACCTTCATACGACACCCAGCATGTACTGGGTCTGGGACACAGCCAAGACAAAAACAAACCTATATATATATATATGATGCATATACTGGAAGAGAAGAGATACATCAAAATCTCAGAAGGATCACTCAGCATGCTGATTTTCCCAACTCTAGATCGACAGAGAGCATGCATATGCATATGCTATATGCTATATACACCACACCTCATACTGGAATTATTATTTTTGAAACAAGGCAAAAGGTTTGCCATTTCATTGATTAAGGAAGAGGTTTTAGAACAAAGCCGCAAATCGGCGAAAAAGGGAAGGACTACTCATACTGGAATTATTGTCATGACTTTGGACAAACACAAACAAAAATGACTTTTGTATGAGGTGTGGAGGAGAGCATGTACACAGATGTGGTGCGTGAACAAACATTGTGGCATATATATATATATATATATATATATATATATATATATATACAAAGCACAGCACGGTGTATATATGCATATACACTCTAGTACAGCACAGTGCTGTAGAACTGGCATATACTGTGACAGTAATCATAGGCTTTGTATGCCTGGCATGTTTGTTAGTGCCTATAGAACTGGCATATATACAAAGTACTACAGCACAGTGCAATTCTTTGTCATACAAAGTATCTATGGGGTGTTGTGTTCCAGAAACACCACACCTAGACACACACACACACACACACACCACCTCACTCATGCTTGCAAGGTTCAGAATTATGGTCATGACAATACTACACTGTCTTGCACTGTGCTGTACAGCTGTGGTGTGTGAAGAAGGCCATTCACTACCTTGCAAGTACCAGTCCCTCTCCATCTCATCAAAAACAAAGACAGTACCAACCAGTTCCCCTGGGGAAAGTACACAAGGTTCCTGGGAAAAATTAACCAGCATCGGCATTGTGGAATGATTCTGCTGGCACCTTACCATAAAAAAAAGATTACGCTGGCACCTTGAAGCTAATAAATTACTACTACAATGTTTCTTGATTTTTGACACCTTGCAGCTAATAAATCATGTTTGTTGATTTCTGTCAGCATAGGCATTATGGAGAGCTCAGTGAACCAAACATGAAAACCTACTTCTCATCTAATATCATAGCTCCTGACCCACAAAATCTACTGAAACAGTCACATCAATAGGAGTATATTATCAGCAAATTCACAGATGCTTGTCTACAGGCAAGATTTGCATCAATCTCTTTGCCCAAGCTGTAACCCACGGAACTAAACAAGGTAAGTAGGATTGGCAAGTACTTAAGAGTTGTATGTGATCTCATGCTAATCAGAAAATGGCATATGATTAATTACTACAGGTAATGCCCTATTTCCTAACAGTGAAATCAAAGATCAGACAAGAAAAGAGCTAAAGTCTAGGTAAGTCCACAGGTAATACCCCTAACTTCTTAGGCATATGCATGCGCTGAATTCTGTCTAGAGAATTTAGACAGTAGCACCCTAGTTTCTTCATTAATTACCCACACCAGGTGAGCCAGCTATATATGGCAGTCAGTAGCTAGCATGCGCTGAATCCTGACACCAATTGGGTTTACCCCAGTCACCAAACAACCAAACCGAACCCACACCAAAAAGAGTAGGCTGCCTCTTCTTACATGAATCCATCTAAACCATCCAAATGATTATGTACTATCAACCAACCATCGATGGCACCAAGTCTCTAGACAGTAGCACAATAACATCCAAACCAAAATTATATTGCAGACCAATGGAACAACTAACATCCAAACCAAAATTATACTGCAGACCAACGGAACAATTAACATCCAAACCAAAATTATATTGTAGACCAACAGCATATGCATGTTGTGACAAGTCCAACTTGTCATCTATAAACTCATGATTGCCAAGTTAGAGCAATAGTTACCAGCCACAACTCATGGCAGTCAAGTTAGAGCGATACTTACCAGCGACAACTCATGAAAATAAGCTATTTGTTCAAGTAAATAAGGGCAACTCGCATATGGATCCAAGTGTAACTTGTAACGGCCAAATCATGCAGGGGAAAACCATGGTGCTGGAAAGGCACACACAATTAATGCAGATTAAACAGTGCAACTATGCAGCAAACAAGGCAAGCAGGGCATCACCAAATTCTTTTCTTCCTGCTACAACACAAGATAGATAGTACACTTGTAACAGTCAAATGGTGCAGGTAAAAAATATGATACTGGAAAGGCACAAACAATTAATGCAGATTAAACAGTGCAACTATGCAGCAAACAAGGCAAGCAGGGCATCACCAAATTCCATTCTTCCTGCTACAACATATATAGGTAGGTAGACAGATCCAACCAAAATCATTTTGGAAGTTTAACCTCGCCAAATACTGGTATCCACAAAAGCTACCAGGCCATAATCCAGCTGCATATAACACATCATCCAGGAAATTCCTTCTCATGGGCGATTAAGAAAGCTAGTTTAGAAAGGGGCATGCTATCAAAGCTTTAATCATCTACTTCCACCGATAACCACCAAAGATGTAGTGTACTGCGTAGCCGATCCAGGGCAGAACCTGCACAATCAAATTATATATCTCAATTAGGCGATTCCTCGAGTTATGGTATATGATTCAACGATTATTATTATCACTTTCAATTGTTTGTTACAAAGAATTTGATTCGACAAGCATAAAAGATGCATATAACTGTATATACCTCCTCCTCACTACTCTTCTCCGCCATCTTTTTGTTGTTTTCCCTTAGTCTTTTCCGGGTAGAGTCGGTCTGATGATACCTGAGCAATCTTTCTTTTTCGGCTATCCAAGCCTCATCATTCCACTGTTTCCTTCCAGTGAACAACTCGTGAAGATAGTCATCTCTCATGGCAAGAAACCGGTTGCTTTCAGCACGCCTCCATGCCTGATAGGTCATAAACCACATCTCATTTTTGGGTCGGGTCTTCCTGAAGACCTCGTACCTTTCCCTTTCCAATCTTTCATAGTCTTCCTTCCTCCGTTTCTCTTCTTCTTTCCTTTGGTTCAGGAGATCTTGTGCTTCTTTCTTTTTCTTCTCAGCAAGAGCCTCTTGCTCCTTCCTTTTCAGTTCATCGATTATCCGCTCCTCCTTTGTCTTTCCTAGATACCCACGGGTCAAGTAATTCACCTTTTCAGAGATGTTTGGCCAGCTAATATCCAATTTGAACGAGTTGTATAGCTCCTCAAGCTGTGAGCTGGCAAAGTCCCTGGCAAAGTCCCTGGCAAAGGTCCTCGCAAAGTTCTGAAGTTCGAAGCCACATCTATTGTAGATTTCTTCACGGTGAATGACTGCAACTGTGCCGGTGGTCAGCAGAAAGCCCCCTAAGACAAATAGACGGAAGCGAATATTGGCACGAAACTTCTCCAGGATGGTGACTCTTTTGTCCAGACACACCAACTCCTTGGTGACCTCATCGTGGTTGCCTCCTCCAGTGCAGTATCCACGGCGGGCACCACCACTGGCAGCGGGCACAACCAAGATACTCAGGCGGTGCCCGAGTGAGTGTAGTGGCATCCCATAAACACCTCCTTTGCTCTGCCATGTGTGTGCTCGGGCTTGCTCTGCCCCAACTCTTCCAGCCTCTGTGTGCACTTGCCCTTGCTTCGCTGAAGTCTCAAAGTTGCAGACCGCCATGGCTCCATGTTGAATACCCAGTGTGTGCACTCCTGCCATCTTGGATGAGGATTGCATCAGGTCCGTGATGGTGGCAGAGGCAGTACCGGCCACCAATGACCCGGACTTGAGCCGCCAGGAGAGCTCGGCAAGCCGCGCCAGCAGTGATTGAGGCGCTCCGGAGTGGAGCAGTCTGGCGAGTACCCGCCCTCCACCCTCGCCGTTGCAGGCCCCTCGGCTGTGCAGAGCACCTTCCTCTCCGTTGGCGATGGCAGCAGAGGCGCCGGCGAGAAGAAGCGGTAGAGTCGCGACGGTAGAGTCGACTTGGACGAGCGCTGGCGTCTGGTAGCTCTCCCCGCGCGCAGCGGCGACGGAAGCCATCCTCGCCGGCGGGGCCAGGGCCTGGTGGGGGGTTGCGGGAGCGATGCTTGAAGAGCCTGAGCCGGACTGGAGCCGCCGGGCGAGCTGGGCGAGGAGTGCTGGAGGAGCTCTGGAATGGATCAGACCGGCGAGTAGCCTCCCTGCTACGGCTCCACCCTCTCCGTCTCCGGCGATGTCGGTAGGCGAGGCGGCGCGGAGCATGGAAGGCGGCGGCCCCCACTGGAGGCCCGAGCCGGCGGCAGTGACGGCGGAGGAGACGCCGGCGAGGAGGACCAGGAGACTCGCGCCGGTGGGCCCGTCGCGGAGGGGCGCTGGCGCCTCCTTGGCGTGGTAGCTCTCCCCCCGCGCAGCGGCGGCGGGAGCCATCCTCGCCGGCGGGGCTAGGGTTTGGTGGGGGGATTGCGGGAGGGAGCGGGGAGCGGAGTGGGTGGGGTGGGGTGCGGTGCGGGGGCTCGCTTCTTTGTACGAGCGGAGCGGGGTGGATCCAATGCCTTCCCAACACTTTGCCCCCAAATGCTGCCCGCGCGGTTCGGCTCTCTCGATGTCAATCCTCTTCTTCCAACAAAATTCTACTCCTCCGGACTTTCTTCTTTTCTTTCTTTTTTTTTCATTCAAAAACATGAACCTCCAAAGAGGGCTGGCTTCCCCTTGTATATCAAGTAGTAAAAGAGTACATTGATACAGAAGCAATCTATACTAAAAGAAAAATTACATGCATCTCCAACAAGGGCACGCGCATCCTCCCGGAAAAAAAAATGGCATGTGCATCTCCCAGTGAAGACAAATCCACACGTCAGTCTCTACCACTACATTTGCTTCGGTCTCCACAAAGGCTTTCGAGTCGCCGCCGGCTGACCGAAGGAGGCTCCGACTGCCACCACCAGCCACCGAAGATGGCCGGTGACACACTCTAACAGCCCCTCTTAGCTTGCGGGCTATGGTGCCACCATCTCGACAGGGATGAAGCCGTAAGTTCCATCGGCGCCATGGATGAGGTTTACGAACATGCATCGGCGACCAACAAGCATCCCCCCCCTAAAATGGGTGTGGGCTTCCTAACCCAGATCCAAAAGAAAGAGGCCTAAACACAATGCAGATGAGAAGCACGGCGAACATCATGAGAGAAAGAAAGGGGGTGAGTCAAATCAATGGAGATGCTCATCCCACAAACCCCTTTCCTCTAAACCGAGAGGAAATAATATCGAGAAAATAGAAGCTGGACGTCAACTGCAGATCAAGGACAAAGATAAGACCGGCAAGAAAAACAAATGATTAGAGGCGGTGCTTGTTGGAAATGTAAAAGACAAAGAGAGGGTCCGTCGACATAGATTTCCCCACCATATCTCGAAAAAAAAGAAGAGCACGGATCCAGCCGGATTCCAAATGTTATTCAACAGAGTTGCCACGAGATCTACCATTACGTTGTCATCCACGAAGAAGACGTCGACCACCACGAAGAGGAAGCCGAAGCCAAGCGAGGAATGCCTCCTCGTTCGCTGACTTCTCCGTCGGCAGAGGGACAAAGGGTCCATAGCCACTGGGGACACATAAACATAAGTTACTACTACAGGGCGATGGGACCCTCACCTTGCTCACTGTCAGCGAAGGCTGGTGGAGCAGGGAGGCGCTCAAGGATCTAGAGAGGGATGGGAGCATGAGGAGGAGAACACAAGGAAAGAAGGTGGGGTTACTCGTCAAAAGATATTGAAGGCAATGATCATGTATATAGGCATCATGTCCGAGACGAGTAGATCGACTCCTGGTTACATCTACCACCACTACTCCACCCATTGACCGCTATCCAGCATGCATCTAGGATATTAAGTTAATAAAAACAGAGTAATGTGATACGTCTCCAACGTATCTATAATTTTTTATTGCTCCATACTATATTATCTACTGTTTTGGGCATTATTCGGCACTATTATCCACTTTTATATTATTTTTGGGACTAACCAATTAACCGGAGGCCCAGCCCAGATTTGTTGTTTTTTGCCTATTTCAGTGTTTCGAAGAAAAGGAATATCAAACGGAGTCGAAACGGAACGAAATCAACTGGAGAAGTTATTTTTGGAAGGAAAGCTACCGGATGGACTTGGACCCCACGTCAGGAGATAAGGGAGGTGCTCACGAGGGTGGGGGCGCCCCCTGCCTCGTGGGGCCCCCGAAGCTCCACCGACGTACTTCCTACACCCATATATACCTATGTACCCTAAAACTTCCAGAAAGAAGATAGATCGGGAGTTCCGCCGCTGCAAGCCTCTGTAGCCACCAAAAACCTCTCGGGAGCCCTTTCCGGCACCCTGCCGGAGGGGGATCCCATCACCGGTGGCCATCTTCATCATCCTGGCGCTATCCATGACGAGGAGGGAGTAGTTCACCCTTGGGGCTGAGGGTATGTACCAGTAGCTATGTGTTTGATCTCTCTCTCTCTCTCTCTCTCTCGTGTTCTTGAGGTGATACGATCTTGATGTATCCCGAGCTTTGCTATTGTAGTTGGATCTTATGATGTTTCTCCCCCTCTACTCTCTTGTGATGAATTGAGTTTCCCCTTTGAAGTTATTTTACCGGATTGAGTCTTTTATGAGAACACTTGATGTATGTCTTGCCGTGATTATCTGTGGTGACAATGGGATATCATGTGCCACTTGATGTACGTTTTGGTGATCAACTTGCAGGTTTCGTGACATTGGGAACCTATGCATATGGGTTGACACACGTTCTTGACTCTTCAGTAGAAACTTTGGGGCACTCTTTGAAGTACTTTGTGTTGGTTGGATGAATCTGAGATTGTGTGATGCATATCGTATAATCATGCCCACGGATACTTGAGGTGACAATGGAGTATCTAGGTGACATTAGGGTTTTGGTTGATTTGTATCTTAAGGTGTTATTCTAGTACGAACTCTTTTATAGATCGATCCGAAAGAATAACTTTGAGGTGGTTTCGTACCCTACCATAATCTCTATGTTTGTTCTCCGCTATTAGTGGCTTCGGAGTGACTCTTTGTTGCATGTTTAGGGATAGTCATGTGATCCAATTATGTTATTATTGTTGAGAGAACTTGCACTAGTGAAAGTATGAACCCTAGGACTTGTTTCCTAGCATTGCAATACCGTTTACGCTCACTTTTATCATTAGTTACCTTGCTGTTTTTATATTTTCAGATTACAAAAACCTTTATCTACCATCCATATTGCACTTGTATCACCATCTCTTTGCCGAACTAGTGCACCTATACAATTTACCATTGTATTGGGTGTGTTGGGGACACAAGAGACTCTTTGTTATTTGGTTGTAGGGTTGCTTGAGAGAGACCATCTTCATCCTACGCCTCCCACGGATTGATAAACATTAGGTCATCCACTTGAGGGAAATTTGCTACTGTCCTACAAACATGTGCACTTGCAGGCCCAACAACGTCTACAAGAAGAAGGTTGTGTAGTAGACATGAAGCTCTTTTCTCGCGCCGTTGCCGGGGAGGCTAGGTATGTGAAGGTATATCTTTAGATCTTGCAATCGAATCTTTTTGTTTCTTGTTTTAGCACTAGTTCGTCTATAAAAGAAAACTACCAAAAAATGGAATTGAGTTTGTCTCATACGCTTCATCTTTTTAATATCTTTCGTGAAAATGATGGGAAGGAAAATTGTGCTCAAGTACTAGAAGAAGAATTACATAGAATGCTTGGCATAAAATATGTGAATGATGAGCATGATTGCAATGTTGTTAGTATGAATTCCTTAAATATCCATGATGCTAATGATATGCAAAGCCACAAGCTTGGGGAAGCTATGTTTTATGAAAATGATATTTTTTGTCCCCCAAGCTTTGATGAGCAAATTTACTATAATGAAAGCATGCCTCCTATCTATGATGATTATTGTGATGACACGTATGTTTTGAATAATAATGATAACCATGAAACTTGTCATCTTGATCTTAATTTTCAATCACATGATAGTTATTTTGTTGAGTTTGCTCCCACTATTATTCATGAGAAGAATTTTGCTTATGTGGAGAGTAGTAAAATTTCTATGCTAGTAGATCATGAAAAGAATGCTTTAGGTGCTGGTTATATTGTTGAATTCATTCATGATGCTACTGAAAATTATTATGAGGGAGGAATATATGCTTGTAGGAATTACAATAATATCAAGTTTCCTCTCTATGTGCTTAAAGTTTTGAAGTTATGCTTGTTTTGTCTTCCTATGCTAGTTGATTATTGTTCCCATAAGTTGTTTGCTCACAAAATCCCTATGCATAGGAAGTGGGTTAGACTTAAATGTGCTAGTCATATTCTTCATGATGCTCTCTTTATGTTTCAATTCTTATCTTTTTGTGAGCATCATTGAAATCATCATGCCTAGCTAGGGGCGTTAAACGATAGCGCTTGTTGGGAGGCAACCCAATTTTATTTTAGTTTCTTGCCTTTTGGTTTTCTTTAGTAATAAATAATCCATCTAGCTTATGTTTAGATGTGGTTTTATGTTTCAATTAGTGTTTGTGCCAAGTAGAACCTTTGGGAAGACTTGGGTGAAGTCTTTATGATCATGCTGTAAAAAACAGAAACTTTAGCGCTCACGAGATTAGCTTCAACTTTTTACTGGAGAGTGATATTTAGTTGATTATTTTTGAAGTTGATTACTAGATAAATTCCTCAGGTCCACCAATTTATTTTAGAATTTTTGGAGTTCCAGAAGTTTGCGTTAGTTACAGATTACTACAGACTGTTCTGTTTTTGACAGATTCTGTTTTCATTGTGTTGTTTGCTTATTTTGATGAATCTATGGCTAGTAAAATAGTTTATAAACCATAGAGAAGTTGGAATACAGTAGGTTTAACACCAATATAAATAAAGAATGAGTTCATTACAGTACCTTGAAGTGGTGTTTGTTTTCTTTCGCTAACGGAGCTCACGAGTTTTCTGTTAAGTTTTGTGTTGTGAAGTTTTCAAGTTTTCGGTAAAGATTCGATGGACTATGGAATAAGGAGTGGCAAGAGCCTAAGCTTGGGGATGCCCAAGGCACCCCAAGGTAATATTCAAGGATAACCAAGAGCCTAAGCTTGGGGATGCCCCGGAAGGCATCCCCTCTTTCGTCTTCGTTCATCGGTAACTTTACTTGGAGCTATATTTTTATTCATCACATGATATGTGTTTTGCTTGGACCGTCATGTCATTTTCTTTAGCTTTGCTTGATGTTTGAAAAAATTACCAAGATCTGAAATTATTAAATGGGGGAGTCTTCTCATAGTTGTATAATTATTCGACTACTCATTGATCTTCACTTATATCTTTCGGAGTAGTTTGTCATTTGCTCTAGTACTTCACTTATATCTTCTAGAGCACGGTGGTGGATTTATTTTGTAGAAATTAATGAACTCTCATGCTTCACGTATATTATTTTGAGAGTCTTAAACAACATGGTAATTTGAACGAAAACTATCATAGGAAGTGAATTGGATGCTATGATCAACTTGATACTTGATAATTGTTTTGAGATATGGAGGTAGTGATATTAAAGTCATGCTAGTTGGGTGATTATGAATTCAAAGAATGCGTGTGTTGAAGTTAGCAAGTCCCGCAGCATGCACGTATGGTTCAAGTTGTGTAACAAATTTGAAACATGAAGTGTACCTGGCTTGTGCATCCTTATGAGTGGCGGTCGGGGACGACCGATGGTCTTTTCCTACCAATCTATCCCCCTAGGAGCATGCGCGTAGTACTTGGTTTTTGATGACTTCTAAATTTTTGCAATAAGTATATGAGTTCTTTTGACTAATGTTGAGTCCATGGATTATACGCACTTTTACCTTTCCGCCTTTGCTAGCCTCTTCGGTACCGTGCATTGCCCTTTCTCACCTTGAGAGTTGGTGCAAACTTTGCTGGTGCATCCAAACCCCGTGATACGATACGCTCTATCACACATAAACCTCCATATATCTTCCTCAAAACAGCCACCATACCTACCTATTTATGGCATTTCCATAGCCATTCCGAGATATATTGCCATGCAACTTTCCACTGTTCCGTTTATCATCATTATGACATACTTTACTTTTGTCATATTTCCATTGCATGATCATGTAGTTGACATCGTATTTGTGGCAAAGCCACCATGCATTATTTTTCATACATGTCAGTCTTGATTCATTGCCCCATCCCGGTACACCGCCGGAGGCATTCATATAGAGTCATACCTTGTTCTAGTTTCGAGTTGTAATCCTTATGTTGTAATCAATAGAAGTGTGATGATCATCATTATTAGAGCATTGCCCAGAAAAAGAGAAAGGCCAAAAAAAAGAAAGGCCTGAAAAAAAAGAAAATAAATAAAAAGGGCAATGTTACTATCTCTTTTTCCACACTTGTGCTTCAAAGTAGCACCTTGTTCTTCATGTAGTGAGTCTCATATATTGTGCTTCAAAGTAGCACCATGTTTTTCATATAGTGAGTCTCATAAGTTGTCTTTTTATACTAGTGGGAATTTTTCATTATAGAACTTGGCTTGTATATTCCTACGATGGGCTTCCTCAAATGCCCTAGGTCTTCATGAGTAAGCAAGTTGGATGCACACCCACTAGTTTTCTTTTGTTGAGCATTCATAGCTCTAGTGTATCCGTTGCATGGTAATACCTACTCCTCATGTTGACATCAATTGATGGGCATCTCCATAGCCCGTTGATTATCCTCGTCAATATGAGACTTTCTCCTTTTTTGTCTTCTCCACACAATCCCCATCATCATATTCTATTCCACCCATAGTGCTATATCCATGGCTCACGTTCATGTATTGCGTGAAGGTTGAAAAAGTTTGAGATTATTTAAGTATTAAACAATTGCTTGGCTTGTCATCGGGGGTATAGAAGTTGGGAACATCTTTGTGTGACGAAAATGAAGAATAGCATAACTATATGATTTTGTAGGGATGAACTTTCTTTGGCCATGTTATTTTGAGAAGACATAATTGCTTAGTTAGTAAGCTTGAAGTATTATTATTTTTATGTTAATATGAACTTTTATTTTGAATCATTTAGATCTGAACATTCATGCCACAATAAATAGAATTACTTTGAGAATCATGCTAGGTAGCATTCCACATCAAAATTTCTTTTTTATAATTTACCTACTCGAGGACAAGCAGGAATTAAGCTTGGGGATGCCTGATACGTATCCAACGTATCTATAATTTTTTATTGCTCCATACTATATTATCTACTGTTTTGGGCATTATTGGGCTCTATTATCCACTTTTATATTATTTTTGGGACTAACCTATTAACCGGAGGCCCAGCCCAGATTTGTTGTTTTTTGCCTATTTCAGTGTTTCGAAGAAAAGGAATATCAAACGGAGTCAAAACGAAACGAAATCAACTAGAGTAGTTATTTTTGGAAGGAAAGCTACCAGATGGACTTGGACCCCACGTTAGGAGATAAGGGAGGTGCTCACGAGGGTGGGGGGCGCGCCCACCCCCCTAGGGCGCGCCCCCCTGCCTCGTGGGGCCCCCGAAGCTCCACCGACGTACTTCCTACACCCATATATACCTACGTACCCTAAAACTTCCAGAAAGAAGATAGATCGGGAGTTCCGCCGCCGCAAGCCTCTGTAGCCACCAAAAACCTCTCGGGAGCCCTTTCCGGTGCCCTGCCGGAGGGGGATCCCATCACCGGTGGCCATCTTCATCATCCCGGCGCTATCCATGACGAGGAGGGAGTAGTTCACCCTCGGGGCTGAGGGTATGTACCAGTAGCTATGTGTTTGATCCCTCTCTCTCGTGTTCTTGAGGTGATACGATCTTGATGTATCCCGATCTTTGCTATTGTAGTTGGATCTTATGATGTTTCTCCCCCTCTACTCTCTTGTGATGAATTGAGTTTCCCCTTTGAAGTTATTTTATCGGATTGAGTCTTTTATGAGAACACTTGATGTATGTCTTGCCGTGATTATCTGTGGTGACAATGGGATATCATGTGCCACTTGATGTATGTTTTGGTGATCAACTTGCGGGTGTCGTGACATTGGGAACCTATGCATAGGGGTTGAAACACGTTCTTGACTCTCCGGTAGAAACTTTGGGGCACTCTTTGAAGTACTTTGTGTTGGTTGGATGAATCTAAGATTGTGTGATGCATATCGTATAATCATGCCCACGGATACTTGAGGTGACAATGGAGTATCTAGGTGACATTAGGGTTTTGGTTGATTTGTATCTTAAGGTGTTATTCTAGTACGAACTCTTTTACAGATCGATCTGAAAGAATAACTTTGAGGTGGTTTCGTACCCTACCATAATCTCTATGTTTGTTCTCCGCTATTAGTGGCTTCGGAGTGACTCTTTGTTGCATGTTGAGGGATAGTTATGTGATCCAATTATGTTATTATTGTTGAGAGAACTTGCACTAGTGAAAGTATGAACCCTAGGCCTTGTTTCCTAGCATTGCAATACCGTTTACGCTCACTTTTATCATTAGTTACCTTGTTATTTTTATATTTTCAGATTACAAAAACCTTTATCTACCATCCATATTGCACTTGTATCACCATCTCTTCGCCGAACTAGTGCACCTATACAATTTACCATTGTATTGGGTGTGTTGGGGACACAAGAGACTCTTTGTTATTTGGTTGCAGGGTTGCTTGAGAAAGACCATCTTCATCCTACGCCTCCCACGGATTGATAAACCTTAGATCATCCACTTGAGGGAAATTTGCTACTGTCCTACAAACATGTGCACTTGCAGTCCCAACAACGTATACAAGAAGAAGGTTGTGCAGTAGACATCATAATGCCTTAAGCAAGATGATATGATTAGACAAAGTAAACTCTGTTGAGGAACGTAGCAGAAATCAAAAAAATTCTACGCTTCACCAAGATCAATCTATGGAGTTATCTAGAAACGAGGGGACAAGGAGTGCATCTACATACCCTTGTATATCGCGAGCGGAAGCGTTCAAGAGAACGGGGTTGAGGGAGTCGTACTCGTCGTGATCCAAATCACCGGAGATCCTAGCGCCGAACGGATGGCACCTCCGCGTTCAACACACGTACGATTGAGGAAGATGTCTCCTCCTTCTTGATCCAGCAAGGGGGAAGGAGAGGTTGATGAAGATCCAGCAGCACGACGGTGTGGTGGTGGATGCAGCAACGATCTCGGCAGGGCTTCGCAAAGCTTCTGCGAGAGGGAGAGGTGTAGCAAGGGGAGAGAGAGGCGCCAAGAGCATGGTTGCAGCTGCCCTCCCTTCCCCCTCTTTATATAGGCCCCCTAGGGGGGGGCGCCGGCCCTAGGAGATGGGATCTCCAGGGGGCGGCGGCCAAGGGGGTGGCTTTTCCCCCAAGCCAGGTGGAGGCGCCCCCACCCCTAGGGTTTCCAACCCTAGGCGCAAGGTGGCCCAAGGGGTAAGGGGCGCACCAGCCCACCAGGGGCTGGTTCCCCTCCCACTTCAGCCCATGGGGCCCTCCGGGATAGGTGGCCCCACCCGGTGGACCCCCGGGACCCTTCCGGTGGTCCCGGTACAATACCTGTGACCCCCGAAACTTTCCTGATGGCCGAAACCTTACTTCCTATATATAATTCTTCACCTCCGGACCATTCCGGAACTCCTCATGACGTCCGGGATCTCATCCGGGACTCCGAACAACTTTTGTGTTACTGCATACTAATATCTCTACAACCCTAGTGTCACCGAACCTTAAGTGTGTAGACCCTACGGGTTCGGGAGACATGCAGACATGACCGAGACGCCTGTCCGGTCAATAACCAACAATGGGATCTGGATACCCATGATGGCTCCAACATGCTCCTCGATGATGTCATCGGATGAACCACGATGTTGAGGATTCACTCAATCCCGTATACAATTCCCTTTGTCAATCGGTACGTTACTTGCCCGAGACTCGATCGTTGGTATCCCAATACCTCGTTTAATTTCGTTACCGGCAAGTCACTTTACTCGTACCGTAATGCATGATCCCGTGACCATACACTTGGTCACCTTGAGCTCATTATGATGATGCATTACCGAGTGGGCCCAGAGATACCTCTCCGTCATACGGAGTGACAAATCCCAGTCTCGATTCGTGCCAACCCAACAGACACTTTCGGAGATACCCGTAGTGTACCTTTATAGTCACCCAGTTACGTTGTGACGTTTTGCACACCCAAAGCACTCCTACGGTATCCGGGAGTTGCACAATCTCATGGTCTAAGGAAATGATACTTGACATTTGGAAAAGCTCTAGCTAAACGAACTACACGATCTTTGAGCTATGCTTAGGATTGGATCTTGTCCATCACATCATTCTCCTAATGATGTGATCCCGTTATCAATGACATCCAATGCCCATAGTCAGGAAACCATGACTATCTGTTGATCAACGAGCTAGTCAACTAGAGGCTCACTAGGGACATGTTGTGGTCTATGTATTCACACGTGTATTACGATTTCCGGATAACACAATTATAGCATGAATAACAGACAATTATCATGAACAAAGAAATATAATAACAATCATTTTATTATTGCCTCTAGGGCATATTTCCAACAGTCTCCCACTTTCACTAGAGTTCAATAATCTAGTTACATTGTGATGAATCAAACACCCATGGAATTCTGGTGTTGATCATGTTTTGCTCTAGGGAGAGGTTTAGTCAACGGATCTGCTACATTCAGGTCCGTATGTACTTTACAAATACCTATGTATCCATCTTGAACATTTTCACGAATGGAGTTGAAGCGACGCTTGATGTGCCTGGTCTTCTTGTGAAACCTGGGCTCCTTGGCAAGTGCAATAGCTCCAGTGTTGTCACAGAAGAGTTTGATCGGCCCCGACGCATTGGGTATGACTCCTAGGTCGGTGATGAACTCCTTCACCCAGGTTGCTTCATGCGCTGCCTCCGAGGCTGCCATGTACTCTGCTTCACATGTAGATCCCGCCACGACTTTTTGCTTGCAACTGCACCAGCTTACTGGCCCACCATTCAAAATATACACATATCCGGTTTGTGACTTAGAGTCATCCAGATCTGTGTCGAAGCTAGCGTCAACGTAACCCTTTACGACGAGCTCTTCGTCACCTCCATGCACGAGAAACATGTCCTTAGTCCTTTTCAGGTACTTCAGGATATTCTTGACCGTTGTCCAGTGTTCTTTGCCGGGATTACTTTGGTACCTTCCTACCAAACTTACGGCAAGGTTTACATCAGGTCTGGTACACAGCATGGCATACATAATAGACCCTATGGATGAGGCATAGGGGATGACACTCATCACTTCTATATCTTCTGCCGTGGTCGGACATTGTGCCGAGCTCAATTTCACACCTTGCAACACAGGCAACAACCCCTTCTTAGACTGATCCATATTGAACTTCTTCAATATCTTATCAAGGTATGTGCTTTGTGAAAGACCTATGAGGCGTCTCGATCTATCTCTATAGATCTTGATGCCTAATATATAAGCAGCTTCTCCAAGGTCCTTCATTGAAAAACACTTATTCAAGTAGGCCTTAATGCTGTCCAAGAGTTCTATATCATTTCACATCAAAAGTATGTCATCTACATATAATATGAGAAATGCTACAGAGTTCCCATTCACTTTCTTGTAAACGCAGGCTTCTCCATAAGTCTGCATAAACCCAAACGCTTTGATCATCTCATCAAAGTGAATGTTCCAACTCCGAGATGCTTGCACCAGCCCATAAATGGATCACTGGAGTTTGCATACCTTGTTAGCATTCTCAGGGTTGACAAAACCTTCCGGCTGCATCATATACAGTTCTTCCTTAAGATGGCCGTTAAGGAATGCCGTTTTGACGTCCATTTGCCATATCTCATAATCATAGTATGCGACAATTGCTAACATGATTCGGACGGACTTCAGCTTCGCTACGGGAGAGAAAGTCTCATCGTAGTCAACCCCTTGAACTTGTCGATAACCCTTAGCGACAAGTCGAGGTTTATAGATGGTAACATTACCATCCGTGTCCATCTTCTTCTTAAAGATCCATTTGTTTTCTATCGCTCGCCGATCATCGGGCAAGTCTGTCAAAGTCCATATTTCGTTTTCATACATAGATCCTATCTCGGATTTCATGGCTTCTAGCCATTTGTCGGAATCTGGGTCCGCCATCGCTTCTTCATAGTTCGAAGGTTCCCCGTTCTCTAACAACATGATTTCCAGGACAGGGTTGCCGTACCACTCTGGTGCGGAACGTGTCCTCGTGGACCTACGAAGTTCAGCAGTAACTTGATCCGAAGTACCTTGATCATCATCATTAGTTTCCTCTCTAGTCAGTGCAGGCACCACAAGAACATCTTCCTGAGCTGCGCCATTTTCAAGAGGCAGTACTTCATCAAGTTCCACTTTCCTCCCACTTAATTCTTTCGAGAGAAAATCTTTCTCCAGAAAGGACCCGTTCTTGGCAACAAAGATCTTGCCTTCGGATCTGAGGTAGAAGGTATACGCAATGGTTTCCTTAGGGTATCCTATGAAGACACATTTTTCCGACTTGGGTTCGAGCTTTTCAGGTTGAAGTTTCTTGACATAAGCATCGCATCCCCAAACTTTCAGAAACGACAGCTTAGGTTTCTTCCCAAACCATAATTCATACGGTGTCGTCTCAACGGATTTAGATGGTGCCCTATTTAAAGTGAATGTAGTTGTCTCTAGAGCGTATCCCCAAAATGATAGCTATAAATCGGTAAGAGACATCATAGATCGCACCATATCCAATAAAGTGCGATTACGACGTTCGGACACACCATTACGCTGAGGTGTTCCAGGCGGCGTGAGTTGTGAAACGATTCCACATTTCCTTAAGTGCGTACCAAATTCGTGACTTAAATATTCTCCTCCATGATCTGATCGTAAGAACTTTATCTTTCGGTCACGTTGATTCTCTACCTCATTCTGAAATTCCTTGAACTTTTCAAAGGTCTCAGACTTGTGTTTCATCAAGTAGACATAGCCATATCTACTCAAGTCATAAGTGAGGGTGAGAACATAATGATATCCTCCGCGAGCCTCAACGCTCATTGGACCGCACACATCAGTATGTATGATTTCCAATAAGTTGGTTGCTCACTCCATTGTCCCGGAGAATGGAGTCTTGGTCATTTTGCCCATGAGGCATGGTTCGCATGTGTCAAATGATTCATAATTGAGAGACTCTAAAAGTCCATCAGCATGGAGCTTCTTCATGCGCTTGACACCAATGTGACCAAGGCGGCAGTGCCACAAGTATGTGGGACTATCGTTATCAACTTTACATCTTTTGGTATTCACACTATGAATGTGTGTAACATCACGTTCGAGATTCATTAAGAATAAACCATTGACCAGCGGGGCATGACCATAAAACATATCTATCATATAAATAGAACAACCATTATTCTCGGATTTAAATGAGTAGCCATCTCGCATTAAACGAGATCCAGATACAATGTTCATGCTCAAAGCTGGCACTAAATAACAATTATTGAGGTTTAAAACTAATCTCGTAGGTAAATGTGGAGGTAGCATGCCGAAGGCGATCACATCGACCTTGGAACCATTCCCGACGCGCATCGTCACCTCGTCCTTCGCCAGTCTCCGCTTATTCCGTAGCTCCTGCTTTGAGTTACAAGTATGAGCAACCGCACCGGTATCAAATACCCAGGAGCTACTACGAGTACTGGTAAGGTACACATCAATAACATGTATATCACATATACCTTTGGTTTTGCCGGCCTTCTTGTCTGCTAAGTACTTGGGGCAGTTCCGCTTCCAGTGACCACTTCCCTTGCAATAAAAGCACTCCGTCTTAGGCTTGGGTCCATTCTTTGGCCTCTTCCCGGCAATTGGCTTACCATGCGCGGCAACTTCCTTGCCGTCCTTCTTGAAGTTCTTCTTACCCTTGCCTTTCTTAAACTTAGTGGTTTTATTCACCATCAACACTTGATGTTCTTTTCTGATCTCCACCTCCGCTGATTTCAGCATTGAATATACCTCAGGAATGGTCTTTTCCATCCCCTGCATATTGAAGTTCATCACAAAGCTCTTGTAGCTCGGTGGAAGCGACTGAAGGATCCTGTCAATAACCGCGTCATCCGGGAGATTAACTCCCAGCTGAGTCAAGCGGTTGTGCAATCCAGACATTTTGAGTATGTGTTCACTGACAGAACTATTTTCCTCCATCTTACAGCTGAAGAACTTGTCAGAGACTTCATATCTCTCGACCCGGGCATGAGCTTGGAAAACCATTTTCAGCTCTTCGGACATCTCATATGCTCCATTTCGCTCAAAATGGTTTTGGAGCCCCGGTTCTAAGCTGTAAAGCATGCCGCACTGAACGAGGGAGTAATCATCAGCACGAGACTGTCAAGCATTCATAATGTCTTGGTTCTCTGGGATGGGTGCTTCACCTAGCGGTGCTTCTAGGACATAATCTTTCTTGGCAGCTATGAGGATGATCCTCAGGTTCCGGACCCAGTCCGTATAGTTGCTGCCATCATCTTTCAGCTTGGTTTTCTCTAGGAACGCGTTGAAGTTGAGGGCAACATTAGCGTGGGCCATTTGATCTACAAGACATATTGTAAAGATTTTAGACTAAGTTCATGATAATTAAGTTCATCTAATCAAATTATTCAATGAACTCCCACTCAGATAGACATCCCTCTAGTCATCTAAGTGAAACATGATCCGAGTCAACTAGGCCGTGTCCGATCATCACGTGAGACGGACTAGTCAACGTCGGTGAACATCTTCATGTTGATCGTATCTTCTATACGACTCATGCTTGACCTTTCGGTCTTCCGTGTTCCGAGGCCATGTATGTACATGCTAGGCTCGTCAAGTCAACCTAAGTGTATTGCGTGTGTAAATCTGGCTTACACCCGTTGTATTGAGAAACAGTAAAACGAGGCGACCTAGGAGCCTCCACAGCGCTTTGACGTCCCTGACCATCCGATTTAATCTATCACATATCGTCTGGCCGTAGTCATTTGTCTCATGGGCAGCTCCTCCGGAGACTTACCTGGGCGTCATGTTGTTTATCGGGCCAAATGGGCTGCGTATGGGATACCCGAGTCGTTTGCAGCTCGTTTCCTTTCTCTTCCTCCCTAGCACATGGCAAGAAATAGAGCGTCTCCTCACCTTTACCTCCCTATGGCGGCGTTCTTCGACATGGCTGGGCCATTCTTCTCGGCGTGCGTGTAGACCTCGGTAGTCTTGCCTTGTTCGCCAGACTTTTTCGGCGCTACCACCCAGTGTTAGAGTCCTGTCTCTTATTCGCAGTCCGCCGATGCGATGGGGACGGCAGCTGCCCCTTCGCGCGCCTATAGGGTGGATCCTTAATCCCACCATCCGGGTGACGCTACTGGCCCATGGAAGCACGTTTTTGTTGCTGATCTTGCTGCTCCTCCCTTTCTGACGATGTGTTCACTTGCGGCAAAGGAGATGCAGCGAAGCTGGTGGCTAGCTGTATTGATGCCGCAGTCACTATCTCCCCTGCTACCTGCGCTTGTTCAAGTTGTTGTCTAATCCCTCTCAATTCAGAGAGCTTGCGTTGTAGGACCCCATACGGAAATGCCCATTAATTAGATACCAATCTGATGCAAAATACTACCTAGCTATCTGATTAGTAGTTTCTTGAGTTGTAGTAATTTTATTGCTGTATTTTTTAATTGGTGATCAGTAGGTAATATAATTTGAATCTCACATACATTTGTGTTCAATTTTTTGCATTATTTCTGTCACTTCTTCAGAATGGATGAGCATGGCGATGCGCGGTGATATTAATGCATTGAAATATGAAATTGAATGTATTTTGCACAACAAGATACTATATTATGTTCATATTTGCATACTCCCTTCTCATGAATGTCATATACATGGGTGGGTCAGTCTTTACTCAGAGCGATGTTCAAGATATCTTCCAATATTCCGATAACTCGGCCAACTTATCGCTTACCGGTGTTTGACTGATAAGATAAATTGGCCGATAAATCGACCGATATGCCGATAAATCGGCCGATTTACCCCTTATCATGGGTCGACCGATAAGTTCCCGATAAGCGATATCCCTAACATTGACTCAGAGTAGTTTGAACTTTCTCAAACATCTTTACTACTTATTTCTCAGGATGGTCGGGCGCGGCAACGCGCGCCTTTATGTTCTAGTTCCAACGTTAGAATCTATCACACCCGATCATCACGTGGTGCTTCGAAACAACGAACCTTCGCAACGGTGCACAGTTAGGGGGAACACTTTCTTGAAATTATTTCAAGGGATCATCTTATTTAAGCTACCGTCATTCTAAGCAAATAAGATGTAAAACATGATAAACATCACATGTAATCAAATAGTGACATGATATGGCCAATATCATATTGCTCCTTTGATCTCCCACCCCCTAGGGTGCGCCCCCTGCCTCGTGGGCCCCCCGAAGCTCCACCGATGTACTTCCTACACCCATATATACCTACGTGCCCTACAACTTCCAGAAAGAAGATAGATCGAGAGTTCCGCCGCCGCAAGCCTCTGTAGCCACCAAAAACCTCTCGGGAGCCCTTTCCGGCGCCCTGCTGGAGGGGGATCCCATCACCGGTGGCCATCTTCATCATCCCGACGCTATCCATGATGAGGAGGGAGTAGTTCACCCTCGGGGCTGAGGGTATGTACCAGTAGCTATGTGTTTGATCCCTCTCTCTCGTGTTCTTGAGGTGATACGATCTTGATGTATCCCGAGCTTTGCTATTGTAGTTGGATCTTATGATATTTCTCCCCCTCTACTCTCTTGTGATGAATTGAGTTTCCCCTTTGAAGTTATTTTATCGGATTGAGTCTTTTATGAGAACACTTGATGTATGTCTTGCCGTGATTATCTGTGGTGACAATGGGATATCATGTGCCACTTGATGTATATTTTGGTGATCAACTTGCGGGTTTCGTGACATTGGGAACCTATGCATAGGGGTTGAAACACGTCTTGACTCTCCGGTAGAAACTTTGGGGCACTCTTTGAAGTACTTTGTGTTGGTTGGATGAATCTGAGATTGTGTGATGCATATCGTATAATCATGCCCACGGATACTTGAGGTGACAATGGAGTATCTAGGTGACATTAGGGTTTTGGTTGATTTGTATCTTAAGGTGTTATTCTAGTATGAACTCTTTTATAGATCGATCCGAAAGAATAACTTTGAGGTGGTTTTGTACCCTACCATAATCTCTACGTTTGTTCTCCGCTATTAGTGGCTTCAGAGTGACTCTTTGTTGCATGTTGAGGGATAGTTATGTGATCCAATTATGTTATTATTGTTTACAGAACTTGCACTAGTGAAAGTATGAACCCTAGGACTTGTTTCCTAGCATTGCAATAACGTTTACGCTCACTTTTATCATTAGTTACCTTGCTGTTTTTATATTTTCAGATTACAAGAACCTTTATCTACCATCCATATTGCACTTGTATCACCATCTCTTCGCCGAACTAGTGCACCTATACAATTTACCATTGTATTGGGTGTGTTGGGGACACAAGAGACTCTTTGTTATTTGGTTGCAGGGTTGCTTGAGAGAGACCATCTTCATCCTACGCCTCCCACGGATTGATAAATCTTAGGTCATCCAGTTGAGGGAAATTTGCTACTGTCCTACAAACCTAGGCACTTGCAGGCCCAACAACATCTACAAGAACAAGGTTGTGTAGTAGACATCATAATGCCTTAAGCAAGATGATATGATTAGACAAAGTAAACTCTGTTGAGGAACGTAGCAGAAATTAAAAAATTTCTACGCTTCACCAAGATCAATCTATGGAGTTATCTAGCAATGAGGGGAAAAGGAGTGCATCTACATACCCTTGTAGATCGCGAGCGGAAGCGTTCAAGAGAACGGGGTTGAGGGAGTCGTACTCGTCGTGATCCAAATCACCGGAGATCCTAGCGCTGAACGGACGGCACCTCCGCGTTCAACACACGTACGGTTGAGGAAGACGTCTCCTCCTTCTTGATCCAGCAAGGGGGAAGGAGAGGTTGATGAATATCCAGTAGCACGACGGCGTGGTGGTGGATGCAGCAACGATCTCGGCAGGGTTTCGCCAAGCTTCTGCGAGAGGGAGAGGTGTAGCAAGGGGAGAGGAAGGCGCCAAGAGCATGGTTGCGGCTGCCCTTCCTCCCCCTCTTTATATAGGCCCCCTAGGGGGGGGGGGGCGCCGGCCCTAGGAGATGGGATCTCTAGGGGGCGGCGGCCAAGGGGGTGGCTTGCCCCCCAAGCCAGGTGGAGGCGCCCCCACCCCTAGGGTTTCCAACCCTAGGCGTAGGGGGGCCCAAGGGGGGGGGCGCACCAGCCCACCAGGGGCTGGTTCCCCTCCCACTTCAGCCCATGGGGCCCTCCGAGATAGGTGGCCCCACCCGGTGGACCCCCGGGACCCTTCCGGTGGTCCCGGTACAATACCGGTGATCCCCGAAACTTTGCCGATGGCCGAAACCTGACTTCCTATATATAATTCTTCACCTCCGGACCATTCCAGAACTCCTCGTGACGTCCGGGATCTCATCCGGGACTCCTAACAACTTTCGGGTTACTGCATACTAATATCTCTATAACCCTAGCGTCACCGAACCTTAAGTGTGTAGACCCTACGGGTTCGGGAGACATGCAGACATGACCGGGATGCCTCTCCGGTCAATAACCAACAACGGGATCTGGATACCCATGATGGCTCCCAGATGCTCCTCGATGATCTCATCGGATGAACCACGATGTCGAGGATTCACTCAATCCCGTATACAATTCCCTTTGTCAATCGGTACGTTACTTGCCCGAGACTCGATCGTCGGTATCCCAATACCTCGTTTAATCTCGTTACCGGCAAGTCACTTTACTCGTACCATAATGCATGATCCCGTGACCAGACACTTGGTCACCTTGAGCTTATTATGATGATGCATTACCGAGTGGGCCCAGAGATACCTCTCCGTCATACGGAGTGACAAATCCCAGTCTCGATTCGTGCCAACCCAACAGACACTTTCGGATATACCCGTAGTGTACCTTTATAGTCACCCAGTTACGTTGTGACGTTTGGCACACCCAAAGCACTCCTACGGTATCCGGGAGTTTCACAATCTCATGGTCTAAGGAAATGATACTTGACATTTGGAAAAGCTCTAGCTCAACGAACTACACGATCTTTGAGCTATACTTAGGATTGGGTCTTGTCCATCACATTATTCTCCTAATGATGTGATCCCGTTATCAATGACATCCAATGCCCATAGTCAGGAAACCATGACTATCTGTTGATCAACGAGCTAGTCAACTAGAGGCTCACTAGGGACATGTTGTGGTCTATGTATTCACACGTGTATTACGATTTCCGGATAACACAATTATAGCATGAATAACAGACAATTATCATGAACAAAGAAATATAATAATAACCATTTTATTATTGCCTCTAGGGCATATTTCCAACAAACTCAACTAATATGAATAAACCTCATCATTTTTTCCTTAATGGCAACAATACAAATACATGTCTTGTCACTTTCTGTCACTGAGATAGAGCTCTGCAAGATTGAACCCATCACAAAGCACCTCTCCCACTGAAGATAAATCAATCTAGTTGGCCAAACCAAACGGATAGATCGGAGAGAAATACAAAAATATAAAAATCATGCATAATACAGTTCAGAAAAGACTTAATTACTTCTCATGAATATTCAGGTCATAAACCCACAATTCATCGGATACTTAGCTAGTTTCTCGGGCCCATTTAAAATTTCAAAAATACTCAATTACTTCTCATTTCGTGATCTTTAGCTAGTTTCTCCGGCCCATTTAAATTTTCAAAAGACTCAATTACTTCTCATTTCGTGATCTTTAGCTAATTTCTCAGGCCCATTTAGATTTTCAAAAATTTACATATCAAAGTTCTTCAAAGGATGATAACCAGTTCTTCAAAAATTTACATGCCAAACAGTCAACCGCATGCGATGATGACCAAGCAGTTTCAGCTGTGTCGACGAACATTGCACGAGAAAAGCGATGGGCATGCTTCGAGCCAACGTTGTAACCTATCGTCCGTCCAACACATCGGATGAGACCGACTACCAAAACACAACTACAACTCAGACTCCGCTCGAGGCTTCCATTATTGCCACACACAGAAAGCCACACAAACATCTGCATCGCCGGACGGACACCTGTCCACCACAGTGCCTTGAGCGTCGAACCCATGTAGTGCACAAAAGGGATCTAAAGCTCTTTAAGGTCATGTCGCAAAGAGGGTGACGATGATGTCGACACATCGCCCGACTCGACCAGGCCTTATGCTTTCACCCAAAGAGCAAGATTTTAAAAGGGTATAGCAGGATACATGTCTCCGTGGAGGTGAAACGACGCCCACTTACACCATCGCCGTCGGCCGGCAAGAGCGTGCAAGCTTTCACCCAAAGCCTACCCAACACAACTAGCACCTACATGCACAACAATGATACTTCTCCAACGTATCTATAATTTTTAATTGTTCCATGCTGTTATATTATCATTCTTGGATATTTTATAATCATTTTATAGTCATTTTATATCATTTTTTGGTACTAACCTATTGACATAATGCCAAGTGCCAGTTGTTTTCTGCATGTTTTTTTACATCGCAGGAAATCAATACCAAACGGAGTCCCAACGTAGCGAAACTTTTTGTGGATTTTTTTGGACCAGAAGACATCCAGTGGGCC
>NC_041391.1:700244269-700264562 GCF_002162155.2 Triticum dicoccoides | reverse complement strand
GCACAACCCACCAGGGCACGCCTGGGGGCCCAGGCGCGCCCTGGTGGGTTGTGCCCACCTCGGGGGGCCCCCGAACCGCCTCTTTGCTTTATAAATACCTCAATATTCCAGAAACCCTAGGGGTGTTGACAAAAATCAATTCCAGCCGCCACAAGTTCCAAAACTACCAGATCCAATCTAGACACCATCTCGGAGGGGTGCATCGTATCCATTGGTGCCTCTCCGATGATGCGTGAGTAGTTCTTTGTAAACATACGGGTCCGTAGTTAGTAGCTAGATGACTTCCTCTCTCTCGTTAGATTCTCAATACAATGGTATCTTGGAGATCCATATGATGTAACTCTTTTTATGGTGTGTTTGTTGGGATCCGGTGAACTTTGAGTTTATGATCAGATCTATCTTTTATGAATTATTTGAGTCTTTCTTTGATCTCTTATATGCATGATTACTTATAGCCTCATATTTCTTCTCCGATATATGGGGTTTGTTTGTCCAACTTGATCTATTTATCTTGCAATGGGAAGATGTGCTTTGTAATGGGTTCGATCTTACGGTGCTTGATCCCAGTGACAGAAATGGAAACGACATGTATGTATCGTTGTTATTAAGGATAACAAGATGGGGTGTATTTCTACATAAATAGATCTTGTCTACATCATGTCATCGTTCTTATTGCATTACTCAGTTTTTCCATGAACTTAATACACTAGATGCTTGCTGGATAGCGGTCGATGTGTGGAGTAATAATAGTAGATGCAGGCAGGAGTCGGTCTACTAATCTTGGACATGATTCCTATATAACGATCATTGCCTGGATATCGTCATGATTATTTGAAGTTCTATCAATTGCCCAACAGTAATTTGTTCTCCCACAGTTTGCTATTTTTCTTGAGAGAAGCCACTAGTGAAATCTACGGCCCCGGGTCTCTTCTTTACTATATTTTCCTTTGCGATCTATTTTTCTTTGTTTTTATTTTCAGATATATTAAACCAAAAATACAAAAATACCTTGCTGCACTTTATTTTATTTGGCGTTCGATCTATCAATATTTACAACTCTCTCACGCCCGTTTGCCAATTTCTGGTGCCGTTGCCCGAAAGGGATGGACAACCCCTTTAACACGTCGGGTTGTGAGTATTTGTTATTTGTGTGCATGTGTTGTTTACGTGGTGTTGCGTGATTCTCCTACTGGTTCGATAACCTTGGTTTCATCACCGAGGGAAATACCTACCGTTGATGTGCTGCATCATCCCTTCCTCTCTGGGGAAATACCGACGTAGTTCAAGCAAACATCAAACACCTCCACTGGTCCGCCCACCTCTTGTAGAGCCACTACGCTGGCAGCACTGAAGAGCCACCAAGCACCACACCTCCCGTTGGCAAGAAGAAACCGATGAGCCAGATCCGTCCAGATCTGGCATCACACTGCAGCTGCGCAACCATAGGAGCCACCAAAGGTCGGCATGCCGCCAGCCTAACTTGAGGACCTGTCCCACAAAGCAAGAAGGGGTGCCACACCCGCCCAGACTCGCCGGAGAAGAGCGGTCGTGACGAAGACTAGGCGCTCGCTAACAAAGTTGTCGAGGCTACCACCCGCAAGAGATGCTGCCAGGGAGCCGCATCGCTGGAGAAGAGCAACTGGGACGAAGCCCAGTGGACTGCCAGTGACGCATGCCAAGCCACCGACCCTGCCGGAACCGTTGCGCCGCGCAGAAAAAGGGGATCCATCCTCCCCCACCACGAGCTCCCGCGGCCTAACAAGAGGAATACGCCCCCGCAGCTGCCGTCCGCCGCCCGGGCTTAGCCCAACGCCCTCTGCCGACAATGGCGAGGGGAGGAAGGGGAGCGGGAGAGTGGCCTGGTGGCGCGGGCTAGGTTTCCATATAGCAAAAGACCCACCCACAGCCTCACATGGGCGACATGTATAGAACTGGTGGAGCCAAAATTAAGGAGAGAGATGGACCTACGAGTTCTCATGTCGTATTTTCTTAGCGTTTGGTTTATTTAAAAAAATTCAATCTTTTTGGGAGTATTCAAATCCTTATGAATTATTTTTTGCGGGGTAAATCCTTATGTTTTCCTCGTGAAGATAATTTACACTGCATTGCTTATAAAAAAATATCCACTTAAAACTCTTGAATATAATCCCTGTTTTTCCTGTGATGCATTCAAGTGTCGAAAATCCTATAGGATTCCAATGGCGTTGTATTACAATTTTGCGTTTTGGGGCTCATGGCAATCAAGGAAGCCCCAACTATGTGCTCCATTAAAGTATTGCATTAGCTTATTCGCAAAAGCATTAGTTATTCGTTGAAGCTAAACACATGTTATGCAATGTTCAAGCAACGATTCTACTCCAAGATAAACCCCTGCATCAATGTTCTGACTGGTGCAGCGACCACACACGACACACGACTGGACTGGGATCAGGTGACATGCGCTACGGTGACATACACGGTGACATGCGGCCCAAATTCAAATTTAAACATTGCAAAAAAATTTGAAAAAAATCATGCATGTTCACAGCACATATTAAGATAACCCCTAAAAATTTCAGATCAAAATTCGAAACATACATCAAGAAATAAAAAAGAGAAATCTGTTATGAATAGTTCTCATGTCACCTGATCCCAGTCCCTATCCCACGCGACTGGTAGAAAGATTTTGCGGGTCGGGAAGTACATGTGCACTGTAGCGGACACGCGACATAGCCTGCCCCGGATTCTCTCCCTCCTCCCTGCGCTGCAGAGCTGTTCAGTAGTACTACAAGTATTCTTTTCTACTGCTCCCAATGTCTGTCGCCGGCGACAGCCACGGTATTCTCTCGCTGCCCATGCTGCGACCAACGGTCAATAGAAGCTGGTCAGACCCAAGCTATAGTAGTAGCAGCTACCTCTCGCACGCATACGCATGCTCCATTTTTCAAGAGTTTGGTGTAAAAATATCTGAAAATTTCACTGATCTCCACAATTATATACTTCCTTTGTTTCTAAACATAAGTCCTTTTAGCGATTTCAATACGAACTACACATGAATGTATACAGACATATTTCAGAGTGTAGATTTACTCATTTTGCCCCGTATGTAATTTATATTGGAATCTCTAAAAAAGACTTATATTTAGAAACACAGGGAGTAATATCCGCACTTTTTCTTGCCCTAACCTAACAATGACGTGCTTATATGTTACATGTAAACAAGAACAAACTGATACACCTTGTTCTTTCTTTCGAAAAACAGACAGTTCTTGGCACGCAGGTGAGGGGACACCGACACTATTTTTCTTTTGGCTTATTATTTATATCTCTTATATATTTTGAACTGAAAGTCTAATTATATTTTGTTTGTAAATTTGTGTTCCTTGTGACAAGAGCTGTGAAATAAGATCACTTTTGAATATGTTTCTAGAAGTTTTCAAAACTTAGCCAAATTTTAACTGCTGGTAGGAAATCCAACGAATTTGGGGATCACGGAGCAATCATGCGGCCGGGCACAACTGCGTAGGTGCGTGCCCCCACACCCGCGCACCGTTGCGAATTTCCACACTCGACAATGAATGAACGTGTTGAGATCATCCAAACACAGAGCGAAGAAGGACGTGCATCCAGATGGAGATAATGTTTCTCCTTCGGAGTTTAGGTCTTCTTTGGTTTGAAGGAATTTTATAAGAATTGTATACATTTTATAGGAAAATTTCCTTTAGAATTCTTTGGTTTGTAGGAATAGAATACTATTTCTACGGAGGACTTCTTCCTATCCTCCACACTGCATAAGGAAATAACATTAGCCTAGACTTAATCAAAAAATATTCCTTTGATGTGAATCAAAGGACCTCTCTTTTGTATTCTTGTTCATACACTAGTAGAAAAAGGGGCATTTGTCCCGGTTCGTAAGGCCCATCTGTCCCGGTTGTGGATCCGGGACTAAAGGGTCGTCACTAAAGCCCTAGGCCTTTAGTCTCGGTTCTTACATGAACCGGGACAGATGGGCCTCCACGTGGCCGCTGCGGCGAGCCCAGGCAGGAGGGCCTTTGGTCCCGGTTGGTGGCACCAACCGGGACCAAAAGGCATTCACGCGTCAGCAGCTGGCAGGAGCTGAGGTTTTTGTTTTTTAAAGGGGGTGGTTTAGGGATTTTGGGGGTTAATTTAGGTTGTTAGCTAGCTAATAGAGAGAAGTGTTCTCTCTTATCTCCGTGCTTGGTTTACTAACGCTACTGCTATGTCTAAACATGGCTTAGATTGAAGTGAAGGCAACATGTGATGCATGTCGAAAGTAATACTAATCCTAACTTGATCAAGTTTGGATTGTACTACTTTTGACATGCACCATATGCATGTTGCCTTCAGTTCAATTCAATCCATGTTCATTTCACCCACTGATATATAATAACTCTTCATGCTCGCATCATGCATCATCATAATAACAAGTCCTACTAATTATCATCATACAACTTCTACTCATTATAATAACAAGTCATACGATCATCATCTTCATAGTCATCGAACCAACCCTACTTAATTGTTCTTAGCACATGATCATCAGTATTAGGTAGGACATGAATACCCTCTTTAAGGTAAAATAGCATAAAACAATATAGACCCTGACTCTCCATTATGAAGAACGGAGATCATCCTGTCTTCAATTCTTGCGTTTCGCTTCCTTTTGCCTCCAAGAACCTCCTTACGACTGTCCATACATTTTTTCCATTCTTTGATTGTCATGTCTCCACTTCTTTTAGAAATCCGGTATGGACAGTTGAGATGCGTAGGATGACCTGGTTGTATGTTCAAAACATCAAGGAGACCATGCTGATACATCAGATAAGGCACACAATCATTCGGGATTATCTGTTGAAAAACATAGTAATAACTTGGTTGTTAGCAATGATGTACTAGTTTTAGAAGTATGCAAAAGATGCACGGATGTCGTAATAGTAAAAAATCTTACCAGTGTATCTCCATGGTAGTTACCGTAGTTCAACACGTGCACTAGTGGCACGTATTGACCATAATGTTGAGGAGTTCGATTGTAGATATTGTAATTCTCAAGATCAGTACAAAATGCGATCAGATGATTTTTCTCCTGATAAGTTAATTCGGAGCCATCGGTATAGTGGATTTTGTCTACCATCTTCCGCACATTCTTTGAAGAATGAAAAATAAGTTGTCAATGAAAATAAGCTATCAACTATTTTGAAATAAACAATATAAATTACTTAATAACTATGTTTGAGAAGCTCACATGGGGGAAGAATTGGAAGCGTATCAACAAGGACCCAAATGTTCAAATTGTCTACGGCGGTGTTAGGATCACCAAGATCTATGGTGACAAGCATACCCTCATAAAAACCATACATCTTGCAAAGTGCTTCCCAATTCTCGCAACCAAAATGGGTTACGCTCTCAGAATTGTACAAATTTACTTCAAAATCCGTACCATGATGGGTCCTTAGGTGAATTTTCTTTGTTTCCATACTTTCATGGTCTTCAAAACCCATCCTCTCCAAGACATAGCGTCTTGCATAGCATGGGATAAGCTAGTCGAATTGTAAAAGATGAAAAGTACACATTGAAATAGTTGAAGTCGTGCTTAATCACGAAAAAAAACACTTGTCGTCGTTGCGTACCGTTTCAACATCGAAGGTCTCCTCGAGCTTAATGCTGAAGCGCCGATCTTCGTCCAGCTGAAGGAACCTGTTGCACGTACCTCGGTCGTCGTGGCACCAGTCGCACTCCCCCGGACGGTTTTTGTCGTCCGAGTACGACATTTCCTATGTTCATAATTCAAATATTAAACTTGTACAATTAAATATATGTACTAAAAAACCTAAATTAGATCATTATTATTCATCACGGGTTGACTATCGGTCTGTCGAGTCTTTTCTTGAAAACTCTCAACTCATGTGGTGTACATATTCGACTGTCGGTGATGGTAGCTCCTCCTTTCATTCCCGAGTGCATTACACCAAATTGTCTAGCACACGGGAATGAAGGAGAAGCTACCCCCACGACAACAGTTGGGATTCTTCGTCCTCTCATATATATATGGTGGAGACTCTCCCTCACTAATTCCTCTCTGACATTTGCGACCGTCGGTGATGGTAGCTCCTCCTTTCGTTCCCGATTGCATTACACCAAATTGTCTAGCACACGGGAACGAAGGAGAAGCTACCCCACGACAATAGTCGGGATTCTTCATCCTCTCATATATGGTGGAGACTCGACAGACTTAAATTCAACCCGAAATATCATTTAATGATCTTTTTAAAAAGGACATATCGAGCGCCTGAAATTTGCCGGCAAGGAAATATACATGTTTTTATCTACTTCATATGAGCATTCAAACTTGATGGCCAAATCTTAATCAAATGCATACGCCTAGTGCTCTCCAATTTTAGCAAAACCAAATCGTAAAATAAAGTAGTATTCAAATTAGCATGCAGTCAATTATAAGCAAAAGTACATCATCTCTTGCGTCCGTACATCGTCGAATATTATCACTAATACACCTCGAATACTATCATACATATAACATCGCTAATACAGCTAGAACCGTAGCGCCCAACGGGTATCGACGCGGGCGGTGGACACCCAAAGAGAAGGAACCATCACAGGATCATAGCTCCAGTGAGGTCCCTGAAGAACCTGCCAGGTATTGTCGAACCTGCACTCCAACGCAACCATGCAGCGACGGACGTGCTCGTCCTCCTCGCTGACACGGTGACGTACCACCGCCGCGGTATCCGGAAGCCTCGACACCGTCACTGGCCCACGCGACCGCCACCAAATAAGGATCGGATCAACGACGGACTGGCTCCTCACCAACCTACGCCCCCGAAAGGTAGCATCTCCCAATACCAGCCCGACGGAGCCCAGTCCTGGACATGGCCCCTCTGATCAAGCAGGCCTCCTCCGCCGAGTCGACGACGAGGATGCGGGATAGGTATCGTCCACGTCGATGCGGGAATAAGAAGTAAAAAAATAAACTAGCTCTATTAATTTTCTTGCTAAGAATAAACTACTTCTATAGTAAAATAAAGTAGTTTTATTAAATCAACTAGTTCAGCTACTAAGCAGTTACTATAAATAAAACAAAGTAGTACTTACTAAAAATAAACTACTTCTATAATAAAATAAAGTAGTTTATTAAATCAACTTGTTCAACTACTAAGCACTTACTATAAATAAAGTAAAGTAGTACTTACTAAAAATAAACTACTTCTATAGTAAAATAAAGTAGTTTTTATTAAATCAACTAGTTCAACTACTAAGCACTTACTAATAACATTAAAATGCACTAAATCAACTAACCTTAAATGTAACTTTTGCAACACAATTTTTTTAAAATATGCACATACATATAACATAAACATAAATTGACAAAAAAATTATATGAACAAAAAAAATCATACATCAATGCATACATATCCATGGATCATACATACATGTGCATATATATACATATACATACAACATCCATATATACATACATCAATGAACAAAAAAGCACCACGGAGAGCAGGCCGGCCGGGGTGGCGGCGGCGGCGCGCGGTAGAGGGCGGCAAGCAGAGCAGGCAGGGGCGGCGGCGCGGGGGAAGGGAGGGCTCACTGGGCGGCGACGACGAGGCACGGTAGAGGGCGGCGACGGCGAGGTCGCGGCAGAGGGCGGCATCGTTGAGGTCGGAGCAGAGGGCGGCGACGGCGTTGGGGCGGCGCGGTGAGGTGACGGCGACAGTGCGGGGTGGCGCGTGGCGACGACGTCGGGGCGGCGCGGGGCGCGGGCGGCAACGGGTGTGGCGACGACGGGCGCGGGCGACGGGCAGAGGGCGGCGTCGGCGGCGGGAGAATGAGGAACTGATGAAAAATTGCACAAGTCCTGCTTATATAGCCAGAGCTTTGGTCCCGGTTGGTGGCCTCTCTTCAGCAGGCCAAAGGGCGGGAAGCAGAGGCCTTTGGTCTCGGTTGATGGCACCAACTGGGACTAAAGGTGGGCATTGGTCCCGGTTAGTGGCAACCGGGACTAAAGGTGGGCATTGGTCCCAGTTGGTGCCACCAACCGGTACTAATGCACCCCTTTAGTCCCGGTTGGTGCCACCAACCGGGACCAAAGGCCTCGTGTTGCCCATGACCAAAACTTTAGTCCCACCTCGCTAGTTGAGAGGGGCGCGCAGTGGTTTATAAGTCCCACTGCCGCACCCCTCTCGAGCTCCTCTCGATTGTAGGTTTACGGACCTAGTTGTCACCGCTATGCCTGCTGGGCCTACTGGGCCTTCTGCGGGCCTGAATCCTGACCCATGGTAGAGTTTCTAGTCGTATTCAGGCCGTAGTGGCCCAATAGGTGGCATTTTTTATTTTTCCCAGTTTTTTTCTGTTTTTTTGCATTTTTGCTTTATTTTTTAGTTCCTTTTGCTTTTAGGTAATAAAAATTATATACTTTCTGTTAGTGCCATTTGTTTTCCAATTTGAATAGTTTAAATTTGAAAATTTTGAAATTTGTGTGAATCACTACTTTTTGAATAACTGTACTATAAACATAGATTTTTGAGTGATTCTTTTTCCTGCTATTTAATATTACTGTGTTTTATCATTATATTTAAAAACATTTTTTGTTATTTAGTTTCTAACAAAAAACTTTATTAAAGTTTATTTCGTTTCTACTTATTTATTTTCTTTTTTTTGCTCCTTTTATTTATTTTATGAAAATTCTTTCTTTCTTTTTTGTCTTTATTTATTTTATTTTGTTTCTACTTACTGTTGCTATTTTTATTTATTTTATTATAGTTTATTTATTTTACATTATTAAAGTTTATTTTGTTTCTACTTATTTATTAAAAAAAATTTGTTTCAAATTATTTATTTTATTTTGTTTCTACTTATTTATTTTCTTCTCTTTTTTTTTGCTTTTTTTATTTATTTTATGAGAATTCTTTTTGCTTTTAATGTTTTACACACAAAAGCCCTCTCCCCTGACTGGTTCATTGGTCCCGGTTTGTGGCTTGACCCGGCCCTAAAGACCACGCTTTGGTACCGGTTCAGGCCACCAACTGGTACCAATGGTGGTGGGCTAGGAGCGAGGCCCATTGGTCCCGGTTCGTGCCGCCAACCGGGACCGAAGGTGCCAGACGAACCGGAACCAATGGCCCCATGAGGCCTGGAAGGCCCCTGGCCTCACGAATAGGGACCAATGGGCCCATGGGTACCGGTTCGTGATCGAACCGGGACTAATGGGCTTATCTGGCCCGGACGTATGCCCTATTTTCTACTAGTGATATGATTTGAGATATATACTATCTCACTAGAAGGAAACGCGAGCCTTGCTGCACCGTTTCTCATCCATGTATACAAACATATGAAGCGTTAAAAAATGGATTTTCATTAATTTACTGCAAACTTCTTAGTCATAGTATCAAAATCTGGCCGTCTTCTTTGTATTTGATTCAATCCACCTCGGGCTTGGTCATTGGAAAATAAGTGAAGATATTATGGAGATGTTCACTCTTACAACTTCCAGGAAACTTTAGGCAGTGAATTTAATTAGGTTGTCCCCTTGCAAAAAAAAAGGTTTTCAATGCTATGAAACAAAGTAGCGATCAAGAAAAATGAAAGTTACTTGCAATGGTGCCGAGTAAGGAATCTTGAAGTTGTCACTTAGATCTGTCATCCAACATTTTTTTGGAAGTATCCAATCTTGCATGAAGGGTCACCTGAAATGGAGGAATCGATACATCGTCAAGTACAAACCAATAACACAAGTCTACCAAAATCATACATAATTTGGTTTTCTAATCTGCAGTGATAAATATTTAGTAATAATAGGAAACTACAATGGCACCATAGACTAAGAGAGAATTGCATTGGAGTTCCCTAAGCCATCACCACCTTTCTCACTTCACTCTCTCAACTTATGTTCCTGCGTTGGGCCTCCCTAAATATGCAAGTCCTCATTGTTTAACGAGTTACAAAGAAGGCATTGACCAAATGTTTATTTCATTCTAACAAAATCATATCGCAATACCATATACAGAAGTATGTTAGTTCCCACAATATGGTACTTGTCAACTTTGGCATTTTTATGTAATGTGTTGTCTCTCGATACTTCAAATCAGCTCTTGATGGTGTCGATGTCTTCATCATCTAAAATACACTAATATGCAATAATGCCAACTATTTCCCTGGAATTCAACTTAAGTGCTTAATAGTGTTTGTAGGACTCAATGGGTAAAAATAATTCAGCAACACACAAATGGCCATGGATACACAATTCCCTCAACCAGATAGAGAAACTTGAAGCACTAAACCATCCATTGAATTTATCTATTAATACTAAGGAATCAACCAATGGCGCTTTTATGTGCTCACCTTCACTATGAAATTTGATTCTTGTAAGTTGGAGAGGGATGCATAGGTAAGACTAGGATTTGACTCTTTTTCAATAATTTCACTAGTGAGTGGTAAATGAGGGAACTATTTGCCTTGGCGATATATATAAACTCAACAAATAAAAATACTTGCAATGCATCACATAACTGATAACCATTGAAACATTCGATGAACCATGTAGGACTGGTAGTATTCCAATAGAATCGGTATATACTTTGTTAAAATCAAACTACATGAGGTGTGCACTTAGAGATATCGAATTTGTATCTTTGTTCTTCAAGAACTACCATCACAAAAAAACATATCTAAGGATTATATGGATCTAATGCTCATCTTGCAAAGTACCACCACAAACCTTCATAATTGTGTAGTTAAACAAGGAGCAGTTTGTATCTTTAAGAACCACCATACAAAAGAGAAGTACCAAACACTTGCACAAAATTTTCCCAATATAAGACTCAGTCCGATTTCATATAAAAGCACCACCAAAAAGCAAAAAAGAATAGTTATATTATATTTATTTTTAAGATGCCCTTCAAGGCTAAATCTCTAGTTCTGAGAGTAACAAAAGCTTCCTTCTAGTCCTTATTATATGCCTGCTTTGACAATCTAAAATGCAGGAAAAAGAAGAATATTTTTATTATGCAGAAGTGTGAAATAGAATACATAAAAAAATCTAAGGCCAACAAAACAGGAATAACATACCCTTCATAACCTGCTTACTTTCTTGCTTCTCCACCTTGCTCACGTACTTCCTTGCAAACCAGTTAACTTTAAGCATGCTGCACAACAGATATGGACATGATTTTTTTCCTGTAATACAAATAAAATAGCTAACATAGGAAAATGTATACATCACTTGCTCTAATAATATGTGGCACCCCGGCTCAGAGAAACCGGAACGCCCCGTATTCCAGCCCAGAGATCGAGGAGAAGTCTCTGGAATACGGCACTGCTTGACATAGAACAAATCAGCTCCTATTACAAGAATAAATACAAAGGTCTGATGTTACAAAGGTTCACACCAGCATGGCGACACTACGCCTGCGATACTACAATTGCTCTATGCTAGCAGCGGAACAACTCGTAGCAGCGGAAATCTTCTAGCAGCGAAACAACGACGAAGGTAGTGAACTCCACTCCGCAGGGACTCTGGCTGGGACATGATCTAGCTCGCATGAATGGAAACCACGACAAGCAATCGAGCAATCACAGCATCACCGGCAATCTGGCATGACACGCCATGTCAGTACATTGAATGTATTTGCAAGCTCACAACAACCAAAAACATCTAGGCAAGACAACTACATAGCATTAAGCAGGTTAATTAAATTGACAACTACCATGATATAACAACAACTCCTAAACATAACATGAAGCTACTACAATAATGATAAATCACCACCTCCAATCTCCGTAACCATATCTCTCTTGGCTAACCGGCCAAGCAATATACCATCTCGATCACCTCGTGATCAAAACCAAATTGTAATTGTGATCCTTACGACGATCACCAACCCGACCAATACATGGCCCGTGATCCTTACGGCGATCACAACCCGACCAATAAATGGCCCTGTGATCCTTAGGGCGATCACAACCCGACCAACACTTGGCCAATCTGTACTGCTCCAAATATCCACATATCCATCACTATACTTCATTCCGTCGGGTGAGTGTTGATCGAACGGTGTACCCTAGTACGAACCCATGCCCATGATCGAGGACGCGGCTATCGATAGATTTATTATACACTTAGATGAGGTAGCGCACTGTACCCACACTACGGAACCCATGGCCTCGCACTCCCACTCGGGTGGACCAACGGCGTTCCGACAAAACCGATCTACTACCATGACACTCTCCCCGCCACTCCGACTCACTCCCCACTGGGCTAGTCATGGGTGGCCCCGTGTCTACCTACAGACACAACGACCACCGTCGTGGCCCGATCCACTCTAGGACCCAAAAACTTAACTATCTACGGGCACACAAGGCTTATGTCCGCCTACCTGATCAGGGTAGCACGTGCCCATAACCTTCCCTCGTTGGTGGCACCGGCAAGAGGTACGACAATAGACCGCATTAGGGCCGTCCCATACCGGCAAATGTGGTTGCACTGGAAAAGTTCGATTCGGCAGCACCTGACCAACTTACTGACGGAATTTATCCACAAAACTATAACCATGATAACTGATACTCCGATGTCAACCATCAAACTATAATCGAAGTCATAGCAATATCCAACAAATAATCCAAGCATAATATCATCATCTCAAAATACTCCAAGGATAGTGTCGTGGAATTGTCACGTCAGATGTCCTCGTGAAAGGACTTAGTTGTGGAGCCATCGCAACTAGGAAGCTTGAAGGGGTTAAACGGGACAAAGGAAACGAGAGGGTTTATACTAGTTCGGCCCCTTACGGTGAAGGTAAGGCCTACGTCTAGTTGGCTTGGTATTGATGTTTCGATGACCATGGAGCGAGATACGCTATGCCTGGCTCTCGATGAGTTGTTTCTTTCCCTAAGCCGTCAGTGGGTCGTCCCCTTATATACGCGGGTCGACGCCCATCGTCCTATAGAGTCCCGACCGGCTTATAAACAATGTCCGGCTCGGTGACTAGTTAAGTCTACCTTATGATACAAGTAATATTATAACTGCGGTTTACTACAATGGGCCTTAAGTCGCCGGTGGGCTTTAAGCTCCTTATGAACCGTCATCTTCATGCCTTGTCTTGGGCTTCTGTCCGGTGAGCCCTCTTTGCGTAACCCGGCACCTCCTGGGCGGCTTACACAAATAGTTATATCCCCAACATTAGGCCCTAGATTGATTTGAACCGGTTCATGTCAATCTTAAAATACCCTTTGAACCGCCCTGCAGCTCTTATCTTGCGCGAAGGATTTTAACCCGCCATGACGTCATCACCTAACTCCAGGTTAAATCTATGTGATGTCATCTTCATTAAAGCTTTATTTTTTATGCCGTCACATCTTCAACGGATCTTTATCTTTATTAACCACCCCGAGAATTGAGATGCCAGAGCCGCTGGATAATGAATATTATCTCCTCATTTTCCGCTTCCTCTCGGTTAGTCTTTCCTTATAAGTAGAGTGACCTAGGTCTTTCCCCTCAGTCATCTTCTTCTTCTCGCCTCCTCCCGAGCTCTGCCGCCGCCATCGTCAAACCTCTCGTCTTCACCAACACAGGCCGCTGCATCGAGCTGATTCTGACCAGAGATCGACGGCGACCCTCCGCGGCGCATCCGCATCTGTGAGTTCTTCGCATTCCTTTTCTCAGGTCTGCATTAGGTCGTTGCTGAGTTCGTCGGTGTTCATCACGGTCTAACACCAAACCTCGCTGGTTCCTTCCAATGCTCTGTTTAGATCGTCAGAACCACGTAGAACTGCTGCGGTGCTTATCTGTGTTGATCTTGTATGAAAATAGATCTCATTTCCCTTGGTCAGAAATCCTCTTCGAACACATGAACTTCCCCGCCCTATTTTAGGTCTAGAAAATTTCCCTTTCAGAGCAATATTTTGATCCAGAATAATAACTGTTATCTGTGAAACTTGTTTTTATCATCGGGAACTCCTCTTCTGGTAAACACTCTGAAAACACAACTGTCAAGGTGTCCGGATTAAATACATGACACATAACTTAATTACTCCTCATAACCCGGAAATTTTTTGAATCACACTTTGATACGTGTAGCAGCTTAAATATTGTTGCACAGTCATCCTTATGTCATTAGGCCCCTCATTAAGCCGCCACTTTAATCAAGATTTTCCTCCCGGGTTAAACTGAACCAGATCTTCTTGTTTTTCCATAGGCCAACTGCTGTGATGGCTCCTAAGGCCACCAAGGCCCCTGTAACTTGCAATTGGGTTCCATCCACAGTGTCCGAGAGCAAACTAGCTGAGTTTGTAAAATCTGGGCATCTACCAAAAAAGGACGTCATATCGTACCGTGCCCCTGACCCGTCTGAAGAAAAGCCTCTCCCCAAAGCAGGGGAAGTAATAATTTTTACAGATCATATGAGCCGTGGATTTGCTCCTCCCGGCTCAAAATTCTTCAGAGAGGTTTTAAATTTCTTTGACCTTAGACCTCAAGACATCGGACCCAATTCCGTGTCAAACATTTGCAATTTCCAAGTCTTCTGCGAGGTGTACCTGGGAGAGGAGCCAAGTCTGCTTTTGTTCAGGGAACTTTTTTATATGAACCGGCAAAATGAACGTGCCAACGGGCCCAGCCTTGAACTTGGCGGCATCTCAATTCAGCGACGGAGAGACTGTCTTTTCCCTTATGCTGAGCTACCGAGTCACCCCAAATCTTGGAACCAGACGTGGTTCTACTGTGAGGACACTTCTCCGGCTGATGAAAAGCCTCTGCCCGGCTTTCGCGCCCTGCGCCTTGAATCTAACCACCAGCTACCAGACAAGCTGACAACACTTGAACGCGTGCCTCTCAATCCTAGCATCAGGAAGATTAAAGCTCTCATGGGAAATGGGTTAAACGACATCGATCTGGTCCGAGTCTGGGTTGCTTGGCGAATACTTCCATTAAGCCGTCGTCCCGGCTTAATGTGTACTTATACTGGAGAAAAGACTGATCCGCAACGCCATAGCCCTGACGACTTACCAGATGACGTGGTGAATGCCACAACCCAGTCACTGCTGAAGGAGGGCACTGTGACGAGCAACGCCTTCGGTCTACTTCCATTTTACAAGAATAACCCGGCCCCTGCAGTAAGTTATCAATCATAACAAATGTTTACGGATATATGATACCTTTCTTGATACTCATGATTCTTTAACTGTTCCACAGGCTGGTGATGATTTTTGGAAAACCAAATATGACCATGAAGCTGCCAAACAAGCCAGGACGACCAAGAAAGCTGAAAGGAAAGCCGCCAAAGTAGGAACCTCAAAGAAAAAGAAACCCAGCGCCTCCGACTTACTCAGGTTGGAGGACACCTCTTCGGATGAGGAAGAGGTAATCTTTTAATTTTCTTAAGTCCCTTACTATCACTTGTCTGACATTTTATCCTTTCAGGAGGATACGGGGAACAGCCGAGCAGCCATTGAAGAGGTAACTATAATCTCCTCCGACTCAGAGCCTTTGCCAAGGCGAAAGACCCGAAGGGTGACCCGGAAAGTAAGATTTTCACATGCACTTTCTTATCAAGATCCTCAATTTATTTTGAAGCAACAACAGCTTGAGAGCCGGAGGCAGACTCGGAACAACAAAGATGCAGAACTCTCCTCCGGCTTACCTGATGTAACCAGAAAGCATCGGACCGAGGTTATCTCCGATTTATGCTCCGTCTTACCTTTAGCAGGCTTAATTCGTCAACCTCTCAATTCATCTGACTCCAACTATCAGGATACCTCTCCTTCCAGCGAATCCATGCAGTCAAACATGCCGACTTTCAAAACTGCTCCCGGGTAATATAAACTTATGCACTTTTGTTTTACTTGTGCTTGCATACTCATCCTTCTGCTTTTGTTAACAGCATGCAGGTGAAGCCCAGTAAGAGGGAAAAGAAGAACAAGCCGTCCCAAGACCCGGTGGTTACTGAACCGGCGATTGATTCATCCGTTCCCGATAGCTCCACTCATCCGCCACCGCCTGAGCCGGCTTTCAGCATTCCGGTGTCAACCTCTGACCCGCCTGCAGAAGACGCTGTCCATGATTCTGATAACCCGGAAATTCATAGCCCGGTGAAGAGAAATGACCCGGAAGTTGAAATTGTAAAGTCCCAGTTTGTTGAACCAGGGCAGCCCATAGTCCTTGCCAAATGTTCCGCCAAAGATGAGTTTTCCCAACACCGAAAAGCCAAGCAGGAGATTACTGATTATACTCACCTAAGCATTGGTGATATAGTCTCAGGCTATCTGAATCAAGTGCATAATAGACGTGACCTTGAAGTTGACATGGTGAAACAAATACAACATAAATCTGAGGTATAACTTATACTTTTTATCTGAGCCTTATATATAATGTACCAGCCCCCAAGTCTACCACATATGAACAAATACGCTGTAGACTTAGAAGTCTGCTTTTACTTGTTAACTTATCCGGCTTAAAAAGAATTTATTTAACCCGATATAACATAAGGCTTTTAAATTTGCAATACACATTAGTCCCCAAGTGTCAAGTATCCTTACATGTAAGGTGCTTGAGACTTAATATGCTTGACCCGGCAGGATAATGTTAAATTCTCTTTCAGCATACATTAGCCCCCAAGTGCCAAGTATCTTTACTTGTAAAGTGCTTGGGACTTGAATGTTTACCTTAGTAGAATCCTTACTATTACCCGGTGTCAATTGCAGGCTGCCATAAGTCAATTTGAATCGGAGCTTGCTGCCCTGAAGAGTCGTCTGGAAACTCAAGAGCTTGAAACGCAAAAAGCTAACTCCAAATTTGAATTTAGTGTCTCTGAAAATGAGAAACTAAAGAAGAATTTTGAGTCGGAAAGGAAAACTTGGGCTGATGAAAAGGCTTCCCTGGTGACTCGGGCCGAAACAGCCGAAGCATCTCTTGCAGAAGCAACAACTGAGCTGTCAAACTTAACACAACAAATATCCCAAATGGTCTCAGCCATCTTTGGTAAGTTATTGTGACATAGTTTTAACATGGCAACCGTATAATGACTATTGTAATAAATACTTCCGGCTTATCGTTATGCTTGTGCACATACATGCTCTAGGAGTGTCAATCTGAAGCAGAACATGCCGATCAAGCTTAAAGCAGTTTACACATTAGTGGAACAGCTATATTCCGGGACACAACGTGCCCTGGCCGTTGTAGCATTATCAACTCCACACCCCCGCCTTTTGCAAGATGTTTTGAAGAGCCTCGCCTTTCTACCTCAGCGGATCCAAGACTTAAGGCGTTCATCTTCAAGAGCCGGGGCAGTAGCTGCATTGAGCTGGGCAAAAGCATGGCTCCCAGAACTAGACCCGGCAGACCTTGCTCTTGGATATCCGAGTCTAAAGGAAGACGGCAATGCCTTTGATGATCATGACTTCCACGCCTGTGTTAAGGCCATACGTCCAGTGGCCAAGCTTATTGGAAACGATACTGATCTCAGCAAGTATGCGTCGGCTTATGACAGCAACAACCGGAAAATCCCAAACGCTCCATATGATCAAATCGGCCTGATCCCTCTAATTCGTAAGCATACTTTTGCCCCTGAAGTGGACCCGACCGGTTTAATAGATGATGAAGCTGAATTTGAAGCTTTGAGCGGCATTGATTGGGCTTCATCAACTTTCCAGGAAAAAATAACTGACGGAGAAGCGGCGAAGGATAATCCGGAGCCCTCAAGCCCGCCGAAGGAGTAAATCGCCGGGTGTTTGGCCAAAAACAATGCTTCATCAATTCAGACTCGGGGAGTCTTGTAATAGTGTAGAGAAAACTGCTTAATGCTTGTCATGCCTTCGTGCATGATCTTATTACTTAACGCTTTCCGTAAGTCGCCGTGATTGTATATTTCTGGCCCTTACTTCCTTGGCGTGTTAAATTTTGCCTGCCTTATTCCTGTAATCCTTGAATGATCTTCCCGGCTCATATAATGTTCACCCGGTACTTAAATAACCTGGGTGACGAATATTAAACCGGCAAGACAAAAAACACCTTAAAATGGTTTCCACAAGGTATCAGAATAATCAAAATACTTTTACAGGCCTCTGATTCGGATACGATCAGTAAACCATTCCAAAGGGTTTAAGCTAAGATTCGGATACGATCATATAGCCCCCAGTGGCGTGGCGATGCCAATCAAGTGGGTATCGACAGCTATGTTCTCTTTGGTTCGAATACGACCTATGTTTGAATAGGAAGCCCCCAAGTGACCATAGGATTTGTTTAATGACGCTGATTTGTATACGATCCACGTCAGACCTAAAGGGGTTAAGCTGTGATTCAAATATGATCAGGAAGCCCCCAAGTAGGCTTGGCAAGTATGTCAATCAAGTGGGTATCGATAGCTATGTTCTCTTTGGTTCGGATACGACCTACGTTTGAACAGGAAGCCCCCAAGTGATCATGGCTAGATTCAGATATGATCATAAGCCGGACCAAAGGTAATCCGGATTCAGATTTGATCCGATCCCTACTGGTTGTTTCCACCACCTGACAAAAAGGACATATACACTTTTTTGAGGGTGAAAAAAGGACAGAGGTCCTGCTTTATTACTTTATATAATATGTACATTGTCAAAAATATATACATCTAAAGAGCCGGTGGCTTAAGTATAATAAGGCCGAAGATGGGCTATATTCCATGGCCGGCGGGTCTCCTCTTCCGATTTACCTGAGTCCTTGTGCTCTCGAATATCGATGAGGTAGTATGACCCGTTGTGCAGATTCTTGCTGACCACAAAGGGTCCTTCCCAAGGAGGGGATAGATTATGCATATCGGTCTGATCCTGGATGAGCCGGAGCACTAAATCGCCTTCCTGAAATGTTCTGCTTCTGACCCGGCGGCTGTGATAGCGACGAAGGTCTTGCTGGTAAATCACCGAGCGGGCCATTGCCAAGTCTCGCTCCTCATCCAACAAGTCAAGAGCCTCCTATCGAGCCTTCTCATTATCAGTCTCAATGTAAGCCACCACATGGGGTGAATCGTGCCGGATATCACTTGGCAGAACTGCCTCTGCTCCATAAACCATGAAGAAAGGCGTGTAACCCGTTGATCTGTTAGGCGTAGTGTTGATGCTCCATAGCACGGAGGGCAGCTCTTCAACCCAACAACCCGGAGTCCGCTATAAGGGGACCAGGAGCCGTGGTTTGATACCCCTTAAAATCTCCTGATTAGCTCGTTCTGCTTGACCATTGGACTGAGGATGAGCAACAGCCGAAACGTCAAGCCGGATATGTTCCCGTTGACAGAACTCTTCCATGGCACCCTTGGAAAGATTAGTGCCATTATCAGTTATGATGCTATGTGGAAAACCAACACGAAAGATCACCTTTTTGATGAACTGCACCGCTGTGGCCACGTCACACTGACTGACCGGTTCTGCCTCAATTCACTTTGTAAATTTATCCACTACCACCAGGAGGTGCATTTTTTTATCTTTAGACCTTTTGAAAGGTCCCACCATATCAAGCCCCAGACTGCGAACGACCAAGTAATTGGAATCATCCTCAACTCCTGGGCTGGCACATGAGCTCGTCTTGAGAACTTTTGACACCCGTCACATTTGCTAACAAGATCTTCTGCATCAGCATGAGCTGTAACGCCCCGGATTCGATGCGCCAGGTGTCTGCCAGTTATTCGCCGTCGTTGCCATGTCATTTGCTTGCGTGTTGCATTTTATCTTGTCATCATGTGCATTGCATTGCATACGTGTTCGTCTCATGCATCCAAGCATTTTCCCCGTTCTCCGTTTTGCAATCCGGCACTCCTATGCCCTCCAGCGTTCCCCTTTTGTCTCCTGTTGTGAGTGGGTGTTAAACCTTCTCGGAATGGCCCGAGGTTTGCCAAGCGGCCTTGGTATAGCACTGGTAGACCGCCTGTCAAGCTTCGTGCCATTTGGAGTTCGTTTGGTACTCCAACGGTTAACTGCGTAGCCCGAAACCCCCCTTTCTCTTTGCAGACCGACACCCTTCCAAACTGGCCCAAAACCCATCCAAACCCCCTCCATGCTCTCCGCCGTTCGATCATGATCGCATGGCCGAAAACCGCTCCTCATTTGAACTCTCCTAGCTCCCTCTACCTATAAATATGTGTCCCTCCCCGAATTTTCGCAGTCCAAACCCTAGCTCTCCTCCTCCTCGCGCCGCCGGACGAAATCCCTCTCCGCGCCCGGACATGTCCGCGCTCGCCGGACGTCCCGCGCCGCTGCCCTGCGCCAGTGCCCGCCTGCCACATGGCGCTCGACCGCCCCGCGCAGCCGCCGGCCC
>NC_041391.1:700237852-700244085 GCF_002162155.2 Triticum dicoccoides | reverse complement strand
CGAAGCCGGGCCCTGCGCCTCCCGCTGGCATGCCCCGCGCCTGCCCCTCCGCCGGCCCTGCTGGACCTCGGCCTCGCCGGCCGCGAGCTCCGGCAAGCTCGCCCCTCGCCCCCGCGCCTCCTCTCCGTCGTCCCCGGCCAGATCCGACCACGGGAGAGCCGGATCCAGCCGTCCCGTGCTCTCCCCGCCTTCCTCCTCGTCGGATCGAGACTTCCCCGCCCCGAGTTCGTCTTCTCCGGCGAGATCCAGGCCAACTCCGGTGATCCTCGATATCCGTGCAAATAGGTTGACCCCGTTTTTCGTTTAAGTCCCTAATAATTTTGACATTATCATGCCATGTTCATCGCATCATATCTCTGCATCCGTAGCTCCGTTTTGTGCGTGTAATATGACAAATTGTTCGCCTCGACGAGTACTTCATTTCATTCCATTGCATCATGTTCATTTGAGGTCATCTTGATGCCTGAATCATCGTTGCAAGAGTGCTTCATGATGTTGTCTACTGTCTGTTAACAGAACATGCACTTTTGTCATTTTTGCCATGATTGATGTGTGCATCCTATGAGGTTGATGTCTACATGTGTTTTGATCTATGCTATGTCTTATTTACAGAGGTGCTTACCATGTATTTTTGTGATCAATGTGGTGACTAGCACAAGCATGTAAACTAGGCCTCGTGATGTTGCTGATTTCAGTCGCTGTTCTGCTGTTATTTTTATGCCATGTAAACATGATGCTACAGAGAGATTCATGCTTATGAGCTATCCATCCATGCCCCTGGTTGTATTTATAGCTTGCTGTAGATTGTTCATATCTTGCTCCAAACTTGCTAAATGATGTTGCTGTCAGCCTGTTAACATGAAGTTCAATGTTGCCATGATTGTTATTAGTGATCCATGCACCCTATGAACTTGCTATTGCCATGCTTAGCTTCACAAACATGTCTTCTTACTGTTGGTTGCCTTGCCATGCCATGTATTGTTCTGTGGTGAGTGGTTCAAGCTCACCAACATGCCTACTTATTGTTGTTCCTGCCATGTTTGAATCTGTCATATAACTTGCCATGTTTACATGGGTGCCATCATATTTTCTGTGCCTTTTTGGCTCTCGGACAGTAACGGACTTTTGTTCTATGCATGTAGTAGACTCATTCCATGCCTTTGTTTGCCATGTTAAGTTCCTATAACATGTTGTTTGATAGCTCTAAACATTGCAACCTGATGTTATTTCCTGATAAGTCTGAAACTGATATTATTTGCAATCTTGCCATGTGTGTTTGAGCATGTTCTAGTGATTTCTGGAGATAGCTCAGTGTTCATGTTTTGTAATTCTTTAACTGTACATCATGCCCATGTCTTTTGTTTTCATGTTGAGATGCTGTAGCTTATTGTTCTGATGCTTGCAATATGCCTAGTTGCTGTTTTGGACAGCTTGTCCTTTAAACTTGTATAGCGTGTGTGTGTTGAACCGTTGCTCCGTTTTGAGTGTGCTCTATATGAAACTTGCTTGATTTTGCATGTAGTTTCATATTATCATGTTGCATCCATGTTTTGAGGTGTTTGCTTGATGTTTGTATGCATTTTGCATTAATGCCATGCTTAACTTGTTTTGCTCATATCTTCTAGGTCGTAGTTCCAAATCTAATGAACTTTATATGTAACTTGACTAGAATCTCGTGTAGATCATCTTGGTGCATCTTAACTTGATGTTTAACAACTTCAAGTTAATGCTTGTTCAGATCTGGACCAATTTCGAAATATGCATACGAGGACTTACCGGAATTGTTATATGTTGTTCCCGGCCTCATTTAAACTTGCCTTGATGTGTTGCTCTTGTTTGCATCATCCCTTGCCATGAGTAGCTTCATGTAGCCTTGTCATGCATCATGCTTGTTGTGCATCATGCCTTGTTCATGTGTGGTGTGTTTACTATGTCGTGTGCTTCTTCTCGATAGTTCTTGTTTCGTGCGATCGTGAGGATTCGTTCGTCTATGCTTGGGACGTCTTCGTGGCTTCATCCGTTCGTCTTCTTCATGGACTCGTTCTTCTTCCTTGCGGGATTTTAGCCAAGATGACCGCTACCCTGGATCTCACTACTATCATTGCTATGCTAGTTGCTTCGTTCTATTGCTATGCTGCGTTACCTATCTTTTGCTCATCAAGCCTCCCATATTGCCATGAACCTCTAACCTTTGACACCTTTCCTATGAAAACCGTTGCTTGGCTATGTTACCGCTTTGCTCAGCCCCTCTTATAGCGTTGCTAGTTGCAGGTGAAGTTGAAGATTTCTCCATGGTGGATAGGATTTTGGTTGGGATATCACAATATCTCTTATATTATTAATGCATCTATATACTTGGTAAAGGGTGGAAGACTCGGCCTTATGCCTGATGTTTTGTTCCACTCTTGCCGCCCTAGTTTCCGTCATACCGGTGTTATGTTCCCGGATTTTGTGTTCCTTACGCGATTGGGTGATTTATGGGACCCCCTTGACTGTTCGCTTTGAATAAAACTCCTCCAGCAAGGCCCAACATTGGTTTTACCATTTGCCTCACCACCACCTATACCCTTCCCTTGGGTCGGCCAACCCAAGGGTCATCTTTATTTTAGCCCCCCCGGGCCAGTGCTTGTCTAAGTGTTGGTCCGAACCGAGCAGCCTGCGGGGCCACCTCGGGGCAACTCGAGGGTTGGTTTTACTCGTAGCTTGACTTATCCGGTGTTGCCCTGAGAACGAGATATGTGGAGCTCCTATCGGGATTGTCGGCGCATCGGGCAGCTTTGCTGGTCTTGTTTTACCATTGTCGAAATGTCTTGTAAACCAGGATTCCGAGTTTGATCGGGTCTTCCTGGGAGAAGGTATATCCTTCGTTGATCGCGAGAGCTTATCATGGGCTAAGTTGGGACACCCCTGTAGGGTATAATCTTTCGAAAGCCGTGCCTGCGGTTATTGGCAGATGGGAATTTGTTAATGTCCGGTTGTAGATAACTTGACACCAGATCCGAATTAAAATGCATCAACCGCGTGTGTAGCCATGATGGTCTCTTTTCGGCGGAGTCCGGGAAGTGAACACGGTCTTTGGGTTATGTTTGACGTAAGTAGGACTTCAGGATCACTTCTTGATCATTACTAGTTGACGACCGTTCCATTTGATCTCTTCTCGCTCTTATTTGCGTTTGCTAGCCACCACATCATGCTTAGTCGCTGCTGCAGCCTCACCACTTTACCCCTTCCTTTCCCATTAAGCTTTGCTAGTCTTGATACCCATGGTAATGGGATTGCTGAGTCCTCGTGGCTCACAGATTACTACAACAACAGTTGCAGGTACAGGTTGTGCGATGATCATGACGCAAGAGCGATGCTTGCGTGCGTTGAGTTCTTCTTCTGCTTCTTCGATCAGGGGATAGGTTCCAGGTCGGCAGCCTGGGCTAGCAAGGTGGATGTCGTTTGAGTTTCTGTTTGTGTTTCATCCGTAGTCGGATGTGGCTCTTGTGTATGATGATGTTGTATTCGTGTGGCATTGTATGCCTTATGTATGTATCCCCATTTATTATGTAATGTTGATGTAATGATATCCACCTTGCAAAAGCGTCTTCAAGATGCGCTTCTATCCTTGGTGGGACCTTCGAGTTCCTTTAGGATAGGGTCACATCTTGGGCGTGATAAGTTGGTATCAGAGCCTCGACCGACCCTAGGAGCCCCCTTGATTGATCGTGTAGTTTGGCCGTTTTGAGTCTAGAAGAAAACTGTTTTCTGAGTCTAGTTATATCGGAGAGTAGGAATTATTTTTACTCCTCAGCCCTTTGTCGCTCTGGTAAGGAATCTTGACGTAGGTGTTTTGAATTACTCCTCTTCCCATTCAAATTTTCTTTAGGATCACGCAGTTGGTTTTCCGATCGTTGGTTCTCAGCTCTTTTTATCCGGTGCATTTCTCGTCAAGTTGACTCGAGCCTCTTCATCTTTGAGTTCAATCCTGAGTTGTTTTCTTTCCCACCCTTTCTTCAATGTTTTCAACCGGTGTTTTCTCTTCAAGATATTCGTCGTTTCCCCTTCCAAGTTGCTTTTGTTTTCCCGCCCTCCCACCATTTTTCTTCCCGGAGTCTGACTCTCTCTCGACCATCTATCTCATTCGTGCGGAACGTCTTCAGTCTTTCGTAAATCATTTCAATCGATGAATTCTCGTCTCGTTCGTCATTCTTCATCTCTTTCTTTTTCCGGTGGATTCAGTTCAAGTTTTTCGGGTGATCGCATTCTTTCCCTTCGATCAAGTATTTTCCCTGCTCGTTCGCCTCTCGCCAGTTTATCCTTCCGGAGTGTTCAAGACATCCCAGGAGATTCGTCGGTGTTCGAATTAATTCGAGGTTGTCACCTCATTCAAATATTTCAATTGTTCTGGTGCATCATCTATCTGTTCAATAATCCTTTCCGATGGTGTTATCTCTTCAGTGGGCCCTAACCCACAGGTCTTTTCCCAGGATCTTACCTGACTCTTCTAATTTCCCCAGAGTTATTCTAAATTCTTTTCAAGTGTGACGTAAGAATGGATTCCATCAGTCATATGCCTTCTCCGAGACCGATTTCAAATCATTTTCATTGTTGCCTCAACCTTTCGGTTTTTCATTCTCCCGGAGTATCTCAATAATTTTGGTGGTGTTTCTCGTCGTCATTTGAAGATCGCAGAAGAGTTTTCCTCTAAATGTTGCCCATTCTCTCGAAGACTCGCAGTTCTAGTTTCATGCTATCGTCTCGAATTATTCCATTTGTCAGATATTCCTTTTCTCAACCATCCGGAGTTTGTCAGAAGTTGTTTTCCCGTTTCTTTTCACCGGAGGCCATTGTTCTAGTTATTGTTCTCTATTTATCCCGGTGCTTCGTTCAAGTGTTCGTTAATCAGCTCATGATCTCTATGTTCTTTTGCATCTAATCCCCTCTAACATATTTGTTCTTCTAATTCTTCCCGGTAATTCATCCTCTTTCGTCAGTCATTTCCGAATTCTAACGGCGGTTCGTTCAAGATTCTTTTTCCTTGATTATCATTTTAATCCATTCGTTCTTTCGAATCCTACCAGTGGCTCAGGAAGACCTTCTCAAGTTTGCGACATGTCACTTCTCAATCCTTTTCAAGAAGAATAAGTGGTATGCAAAATCCTTTGTTTGTCATCAATTTAACTTGATGAAGGATAAGCATACAATGAATCTTATTCTTATTACATTCAAGTGAGTAATCCCTTCCTTCTAAGTTATTTTCATTCCATTCTTTCTATTCTTCCGGAGGTTTTGCGTCATGTCTTCATCAACTATCATTCCATCCTCTCAAATTCATGTTCTTTTCCTTCCATTTTCAGCCGGAGTGCTGCCTAAATCCTTTCAGTCTTATTCGTTTCTTATCTTGTTCTAACCGGAGTGCTTTCATAGTCTATCTGATTCCGTGAACTTTCCATTCTCGTCATTCTCATCGTTCATCTCTTCTTCTCATGTGCTCGCGATTCTTTGCTTCTTCTCTTGAGTTCTTGTTTCACCTCATCCCTTTTTACCTTCCGTCTCGGTCCTAAGATCTCGGGACGAGATCTCTTGTTAGTGGAGGAGTGTTGTAACGCCCCGGATTCGATGCGCCAGGTGTCTGCCAGTTATTCGCCGTCGTTGCCATGTCATTTGCTTGTGCGTTGCATTTTATCTTGTCATCATGTGCATTGCATTGCATACGTGTTCGTCTCATGCATCCGAGCATTTTCCCCGTTGTCCGTTTTGCAATCCGGCACTCCTATGCCCTCCGACGTTCCCCTTTTGTCTCCTGTCGTGAGTGGGTGTTAAACCTTCTTGGAATGGCCCGAGGTTTGCCAAGCGGCCTTGGTATAACACCGGTAGACCGCCTATCAAGTTTCGTGCCATTTGGAGTTCGTTTGGTACTCCAACGGTTAACCGCGTAGCCTTAAACCCCCCTTTCTCTTTGCAGCCCAACACCCTTCCAAACTAGCCCAAAACCCATCCAAACCCCCTCCATGCTCTCCACCGTTCGATCACGTTCGCGTGGCCGAAAACCGCTCCTCATTTGGACTCTCCTAGCTCCCTCTACCTATAAATATGTGTCCCTCCCCGAATTTTCGCAGTCCAAACCCTAGCTCTCCTCCTCCTCGCGCCGCCGGACGAAATCCCTTTCCGCGCCCGGACATGTCCGTGCCCGCCGGACGTCCCGCGCCGCCGCCCCATGCCAGTGGCCGCCTGCCACGTGGCGCTCG
>NC_041391.1:700221810-700237584 GCF_002162155.2 Triticum dicoccoides | reverse complement strand
GCGCCCCGGCCTCCTCCGCCGAAGCCGAGCCCTGCGCCTCCCGCTGGCATGCCCCGCGCCTGCCCCTCCGTCGGCCCCGCCGGACCCCGGCCTCGCCGGCTGCAAGCTCCGGCGAGCTCGCCCCTTGCCCCCACGCCTCCTCTCCGTCGTCCCTGGCCAGATCCGGCCACGGGAGAGCCGGATCCAGTCGTCCCGTGCTCTCCCCGCCTTCCTCCTCGCCGGATCCAGACTTCCCCGCCCCGAGTTTGTCTTCTCCTGCGAGATCCAGGCCAACTCCGGCGATCCTCGATATCCGTGCAAACAGGTTGACCCCGTTTTTCGTCTAAGTCCCTGATAATTTTGACATTATCATGCCATGTTCATCGCATCATATCTCTGCATCCGTAGCTCCGTTTTGTGCGTGTAATATGTCAAATTGTTTGCCTCGATGAGTACTTCATTTCATTCCATTGAATCATGTTCATTTGAGGTCATCTTGATGCTAGAATCATCGTTGCAAGAGTGCTTCATGATGTTGTCTGCTGTCTGTTAACAGAACATGCACTTTTGTCATTTTTGCCATGATTGATGTGTGCATCCTATGAGGTTGATGTCTACATGTGTTTTGATCTATGCTATGTCTTCTTTACAGAGGTGCTTACCATGTATTTTTGTGATCAATGTGGTGACTAGCACAAGCATGTAAACTAGGCCTCGTGATGTTGCTGATTTCAGTCGCTGTTCTGCTGTTATTTTTATGCCATGTAAACATGATGCTACAGAGAGATCCATGCTTATTTTGAGATACTTCAGTAAGGATGTTTTGAACATATGGTTATGAGCTATCCATCCATGCCCCTGGTTGTATTTATAGCTTGCTGTAGATTGTTCATATCTTGCTCCAAACTTGCTAAATGATGTTGCTGTCAGCCTGTTAACATGAAGTTCAATGTTGCCATGATTGTTGTTAGTGATCCATGCACCCTATGAACTTGCTATTTCCATGCTTAGCTTCACAAACATGTCTTCTTACTGTTGGTTGCCTTGCCATGCCATGTATTGCTCTGTGGTGAGTGGTTCAAGCTCACCAACATGCCTACTTATTGTTGTTCCTGCCATGTTTGAATCTGTCATATAACTTGCCATGTTTACATGGGTGCCATCATATTTTCAGTGCCTTTTTGGCTCTTGGTCAGTAAGGGACTTTTGTTCTATGCAATTAGTAGATTCATTCCATGCCTTTGTTTGCCATGTTAAGTTTCTATAACATGTTGTTTGATAGATCTAAACATTGCAACCTAATGTTATTTCCTGATAAGTCTGAAACTGATATTATTTGCAATCTTGCCATGTGTGTTTGAGCATGTTCTAGTGATTTCTGGAGATAGCTCAGTGTTCATGTTTTGTAATTCTTTACCTGTACATCATGCCCATGTCTTTTGTTTTCATATTGAGATGCTGTAGCTTATTGTTCTGATGCTTGCAATATGCCTAGTTGCTGTTTTGGACAGCTTGTCCTTTAAACTTGTATAGCGTGTGTGTGTGTTGAACCGTTGCTCCGTTTTGAGTGTGCTCTATATGAAACTTGCTTGATTTTGCATGTAGTTTCATATTATCATGTTGCATCCATGTTTTGAAGTGTTTGCTTGATGTTTGTATGCATTTTGCATTAATGCCATGCTTAACTTGTTTTGCTCATATCTTCTAGGTCGTAGCTCCAAATCTAATGAACTTTATATGCAACTTGACTAGAATCTCGTGTAGATCATCTTGGTGCATCTTAACTTTCTGTTTAACAACTTCAACTTAATGCTTGTTCAGATCTGGACCAATTTCGAAATATGCATATGAGGACTTACCTGAATTGTTATATGTTGTTCCCGGCCTCATTTAAACTTGCCTTGATGTGTTGCTCTTGTTTGCGTCATCCCTTGCCATGAGTAGCTTCATGTAGCCTTGTCATGCATCATGCTTGTTGTGCATCATGCCTTGTTCATGTGTGGTGTGTTTACTATGTCGTGTGCTTCTTCTCGATAGTTCCTGTTTCGTGCGATCGTGAGGATTCGTTCGTCTACGCTTGGTACGTCTTCGTGGCTTCATCCGTTCATCTTCTTCATGGACTCGTTCTTCTTCCTTGCGGGATTTCAGGCAAGATGACCGCTAGCATGGATCTCACTACTATCATTGCTATGCTAGTTGCTTCGTTCTATCGCTATGCTGCATTACCTATCTTTTGCTCATCAAGCCTCCCATATTGCCATGAACCTCGAACCTTTGACACCTTTCCTATGCAAACCGTTGCTTGGCTATGTTACCGCTTTGCTCAGCCCCTCTTATAGCGTTGCTAGTTGTAGGTGAAGTTGAAGATTTCTCCATGGTGGACAGGATTTTGGTTGGGATATCAGAATATCTCTTATATTATTAATGCATCTATATACTTGGTAAAGGGTGGAAGACTCGGCCTTATGCCTGATGTTTTGTTCCACTCTTGCCGCCCTAGTTTCTGTCATACTGGTGTTATGTTCCCGAATTTTGCGTTCCTTACGCGGTTGGGTGATTTATGGGACCCCCTTGACAGTTCGCTTTGAATAAAACTCCTCCAGCAAGGCCCAACATTGGTTTTACCATTTGCCTCACCACCACCTATACCCTTCCCTTGGGTCGGCCAACCCAAGGGTCATCTTTATTTTAGCCCCCCCGGGCCAGTGCTTGTCTAAGTGTTGGTCCGAACCGAGCAGCCTGCGGGGCCACCTCGGGGCAACTCGAGGGTTGGTTTTACTCGTAGCTTGACTTATCCGGTGTTGCCCTGAGAACGAGATATGTGCAGCTCCTATCGGGATTGTCGGTGCATCGGGCGGCTTTGCTGGTCTTGTGTTACCATTGTCGAAATGTCTTGTAAACCAGGATTCTGAGTCTGATCGGGTCTTCCTGGGAGAAGGTATATCCTTCATTGATCGCGAGAGCTTATCATGGGCTAAGTTGGGACACCCCTGCAGGGTATAATCTTTCGAAAGCCGTGCCTGCGATTATAGGCAGATGGGAATTTGTTAATGTCCGGTTGTAGATAACTTGACACCAGATCCAAATTAAAATGCATCAACCGCGTGTGTAGCCGTGATGGTCTCTTTTCGGCGGAGTCCGGGAAGTGAACACGGTATTTGGGTTATGTTTGATGTAAGTAGGAGTTCAGGATCACTTCTTGATCATTACTAGTTGACGACCGTTCCATTTGATCTCTTCTCGCTCTTATTTGCGTATGCTAGCCACCACATCATGCTTAGTCGCTGCTGCAGCCTCACCACTTTACCCCTTCATTTCCCATTAAGCTTTGCTAGTCTTGATACCCATGGTAATGGGATTGCTGAGTCCTCGTGGCTCACAGATTACTACAACAATAGTTGCAGGTACAGGTTGTGCGATGATCATGACGCAAGAGCGATGCTTGCGTGCGTTGAGTTCTTCTTCTGCTTCTTCGATCAGGGGATAGGTTCCAGGTCGGTAGCCTGGGCTAGCAGGGTGGATGTCGTTTGAGTTTCTGTTTGTGTTTCATCCATAGTCAGATGTGGCTCTTGTGTATGATGATGTTGTATTCGTGTGGCATTGTATGCCTTATGTATGTATCCCCATTTATTATGTAATGTTGATGTAATGATATCCACCTTGCAAAAGCATCTTCAAGATGCGCTTCGATCCTTGGTGGGACCTTCGAGTTCCTTTAGGATAGGGTCGCATCTTGGGCGTGACATGAGCCGTCAGCCAATAAAAACCATGACGGAAAGCCTTGGCCACCAGAGATTTTGAGCCGGCATGATGACCACAATCCCCTTCATGGATCTCTCGAAGTATCTCTTGACCCTCTGCAGGCGACACACAATGCTGGAACGCACCTGTGACACTGAGATGATGTAACTCGCCGTTAACAATTGTCATGGATTTGGATCGTCTGACAATTTGTCTTGCCAAGGTCTCATCCTCAGGCAGCTCTCCCCGGGTCATATAAGCCAAATATGGCAATGTCCAATCCGGGATGATGTGAAGTGCAGCCACCAACTGTGCCTCCGGGTCTGGCACTACAAGCTCTTCCTCTGTAGGTACCTTGATAGAAGGATTATGTAAGACGTCCAGAAAGGTATTGGGCGGCACCGGCTTACGCTGAGAGCCCAACCGTCTTAAAGCATCCGCCGCCTCATTCTTCCTTCTGTCAATGTGCTCCACCTGATACCCTTTGAAGTACCCAGCTACAACATCAACTTCACGATGGTAAGCCGCCATAAGGGGATCCTTAGAACCCCATGTGCCTGAAACCTGCCGAGCCACAAGATCTGAGTCGCCCAAGCACCTTACCCGGCTTAAATTCATCTCCTTAGCCATCCGGAGACCTTGGAGCAAGGCCTCGTATTTAGCTGCATTGTTAGTGCAAGGAAACATGAGCCGGAGCACATAACGAAATTTGTCACCTCGAGGGGAAGTTAAGACAACCCCAGCCCCTGATCCTTCTAACTGCCTGGACCCATCAAAATGAATAGTCCAATACGTATTGTCCGGCCTCTCCTCAGGTGCCTGCAACTCTGTCCAATCATTGATAAAATCCACCAATGCCTGAGATTTGATGGCAGTATGGGGCATGTACTTTAAACCATAAGGCCCAAGCTCAATGGCCCACTTGGCGATTCGTCCTGTAGCTTCTCTATTCTGAATGATATCTCCCAAAGGAGCTGAGCTCACCACCGTTATCGGGTGACCTTGGAAGTATTGCTTTAGTTTCCGATTCGCCATGAACACTCCATAAACAAGCTTCTGCCAATGTGGATACCTTTGTTTAGACTCAATGAGCACCTCGCTGACATAGTAAATCGGCCATTGAACCGGATGCTCCTTGCCTGCCTCCTTACGTTCCACCACGATGGCAACACTGACAGCCTGTGAGTTAGCAGCCACGTACAACAATAGTGGCTCTTTATCAATGGGAGCTGCAAGAACCGGTGGCTCAGACAACTGTCTCTTTAAATCCTCAAAGGCAGTGTTAGCAGCATCACTCCAAACAAAAGTGTCTGTTTTCTTCATCATCTGGTACAGCGGCAAGGCCTTCTCGCCTAACCGGCTTATGAACCGGCTTAAAGCGGCAACACGTCCCGCCAGGCGTTGAACATCATTGATACACGCCGGCTTAGCTAGAGAGGTGATCGCCATGATCTTCTCCGGATTAGCTTCAATGCCTCTATTTGACACCAGAAAACCCAAGAGCTTGCCTGCAGGTACACCAAATACACACTTGGCCGGGTTAAGCATCATATTGTAAACCCGGAGATTGTCAAAGGTTTCTCTCAAATCGGATATTAAAGTTTCATTTTCTCTGGATTTCACCACGATGTCATCCACATAAGCATGAACGTTGCGCCCAATCTGATCGTGCAAACAGTTCTGCACACATTGCTGATAAGTTGCCTGGGCACTCTTGAGCCCAAACGGCATAGATACAAAATAGAAGGCCCCAAACGGAGTGATGAAAGCTGTCTTCTCCTGGTCCTTAACTGCCATCTTGATCTGATGATAGCCAGAGTAAACATCCAAAAATCTCAAACATTCACAACCTGCCGTAGCATCAATGATTTGATCAATACGGGGGAGTGCAAAGGGATCAGCCGGGCAAGCCTTGTTTATATCCGTGTAATCCACACACATCCGCCAAGTGCCGTTCTTCTTGAGTACCAGCACCGGGTTAGCCAACCACTCTGGATGAAAGACCTCGACAATAAACCCGGCCGTTAAGAGCCGGGCCACCTCTTCTCCAATGGCTGCTCATCTCTCTTCGTTGAATCATCGGAGAAACTGCCTGACCGGCTTATACTTCAGATCAATATTGAGAGTGTGCTCAGCGAGTTCCCTCGGTACACCCGGCATGTCAGAATGTCCCGGTTCTCACGGATGAACTCGATGAGCGCGCTTTCCTATTTAGGATCCAAATTGGCACTGATACTGAACTGCTTAGAGGTGTCCCCCGGGGTGAAGTCAACAAGCTTTGTATCAGCGGCCGATTTAAACTTCAACGCCGGGTCGTGCTCTGTAGTTGGTTTCTTGAGGGAGGTCATATCTGTCGGGTCAACATTGTCTTGATAAAATTTGAGCTCCTCCGCGGCACATGCCGTCTCAGCGTAAGCCGCGTCGCCTTCTTCGCATTCCAAGGCCACCTTTCAACTCCCATGCACGGTGATGGTACCCTTGTAACCCGGCATCTTGAGCTGTAAGTAAACATAACACGACCGTGCCATGAACTTAGCACAAGCCGGTCGCCCAAATAGAGCGTGATACGGGCTCTTGATCTTGACCACCTCAAACGTCAACTTCTCAGCCCTGGAATCATACTCATCTCCAAAAGCCACCTATAGTTCAATCTTACCAACTGGGTAAGCTGACTTACCTGGGACCACCCCGTGAAAAACCGTGTTGGACGTCCTCAGATTCTTCTCAGTTAACCCCATACGCTGGAAGGTCTCATAATAGAGGATATTGATGCTGCTACCTCCGTCCATGAGTACCTTAGTGAATTTATATCGCCAACCTGGGGTGCTACAACCAAGGCTAACTGACCCGGATTATCAACTCGTAGCGAGTGATCCTCCCTGCTCCAAATGATAGGTTGCGCTGACCATCTCAAATAACGAGGACCGCCGGCTCAACCGAATTTACAGCCCTTTTATGAACCTTCTGGTCACGTTTGCATAAGCCAGTGGTGAACACATGGTATTGCCCGCCACTCAACTGTTTCGGTTGGCTCTGGTAACCCGACTGCTGCTGCGGTTGTCCTCCCTGACCAGCTTGCTGTTGATTACTTCCACCCGGTTGTCCCTGAAAACCGGAATTTAAACCACCACCCGGGCCATGAAAGCCGCCGGCCCCTGAACCGCAACCAGGTCGATGACCACCATCGAAGATATTGGAATTTTTAAACGCCTTCATGATCGCACAATCTTTTCACAGGTGAGTAGCGGGGTGCTCCCGGGTACCGTGCTTCGGACAGGGCTCGTTGAGTAGCTGCTGAAGAGATGGTCCTGACCCGCCGGTTTGCGGCCACTTACCCTTGCGTCTCTGATTATTACCCTGTGTACTGGCATTAGCCAGAAGCTCCGGACTACCATCCACCTTATGCTTATTGCTGCCTTGATTCCCCGGGTTATGCTGTTGACCTTTTCCATTACCCTTCCTTTTACCCTTCCCTGCTTTCTCATCGTCAGACGCAGGGTCCTTGGTATTATCAGAATCGGCGTATTTGACTAAAGCCGCCATCAGCGTTCCCATATCGGTGCAGTCACGCTTTAGGCGTCCCAATTTCTGCCTCAGCGGCTCAAAGTTGCAATTTTTCTCCAACATGAGGACTGCAGAGCCGGCATCCATCTTGTCAGATGAATGAATTATCTCCTTGACCCGGCGTACCCAATGGGTAGTGGACTCACCCTCCCCCTGCTTACAACTTGTCAAGTCCACGATTGACATGGACTGCTTACAGGTGTCCTTGAAGTTCTGGATGAACCGGGCCTTTAACTCCTCCCACGAACCAATGGAATTGGGTGGTAAACCTTTTACCCAGGACCGGGCCGTTCCATCTAACATCATGGTGAAGTATTTAGCCATTGCCGCGTTGCTAACCTCCAACAGCTCCATGACCATCTCATAGCTCTCAATCCATGCTCTGGGTTGTAATTCAGCCGTGTAATTTGGCACCTTCCGAGGTCCTTTGAAGTCCTTAGGCAGGCACACGTTGTGTAAAGCCGGTATCAAACAAGGAACCCCACCGGTTCTGGTGGCTACTCCCAACTCAAGAGAAGTCGTTGGGTACTCCGGGATGTCTTGATGAGCCGTCAGCTGAGCCGCCTGTTGAGCCGCCCGCTCATTCTCCTGACGTATTCGGTCTTGCACCGGGTTATAGCCCTCATGTTGGTTACGGCGTTGGGCGTTGCTTGATAAAGCTTCAGACTCCATGTGCGTGTTGTAACTCGGACTCCGGTTCTGACGAGGCGGCGCTAACCAAGGCGGAGGGGTTGAATGAATCCTATTGCAGCTGTAAGAATAGGTCTCCTGCTGGGCCAGGGCCGTCTGGACAAGTTCCCTGATCCTCCGGGTCTCCACTGCTGTTGGATCATCACCATCCACTGGAAGAGCTGCCAAACGTGCTGATGCTGCGATTAAATTCTCCATGGGGTTGGAAAAGTGACCCTCCGGTATTGGCACATAACGCGCCGGTGCCATGCTCATATGAGGAGGTGGCATCTCCTAACGCTGAGCCGGCCCCCCCGCTCCGGGTGTCATAAACTGATTAGCATTGGGCGGTTTACTTGGGCCGGCTCCGGGTGTGGCAAAAAAACCCTAGGGTCGTAATTCGGAGGTAACCGGGATTGGGTCTTCTGGTGTCTCCTCCTCATTACTTCATTGGACGCGTTTAAACTCATTGTGAGCTGATAAGCCTCTGACTGCAACTGTTGCGCCCGGGCGTCGGGAGCCGCCCGCTCCGTAGCTAGCCTAGTATCCTCGGCTGCTAAGGCCTCCTTGGCTTGAGCTATCTCCTCACGTACCCGTGCTACCTCCGTGTCATGCTCATCTTTGTTCGCAGGGATAACCGTGGCGGTTAACAGGGTCGTAAGCTTATCCATGAGGTCTATCAGTACTTGAGCCGGCGGGCGCACATGGCCTCCTGCCCCGGCTGCTCCTAACCCAGAAGTGATCGCGGCTGCGGCTGTAGAGTTTTGTCCGGGTTGAGTCCCAGCCATAAAGAGTCCTGCCCAATTTGGCGACTCACAGAGGTCCGGAATACTAAGACCATCGGAACAGCCCTCGAGCGCACCATCTTGAACTTGATACAAAGAATCTATTGAACCGGTGGACGAATCACCGTCAGAGGGGATGGCTGTCTCACCACCATCTTCAGGACATGGAGAAAGCTCTTCTCCATGGACGCAGCCCACAAAGACACGCTTCACGCCGGGTTGAACTCGGGCGGGTTTCGCACGCTGAGCCATCTCGACGAGGTCGGTGCAGTTGTCCGGCTTAGGCCCCGGCTCACCAATCCGGCCGATAAAGACGTGGATCCCTCCAAAGGGGACCCGGTACCTGTACTCAATTGAGCCGGCGTCGGGGCCCCAGCCTTCGTCGTCGATGTAAATCTTGCCACGACGACTCTTGGTCATCCGGCCCGTTACGTATCCCTTGAGCCCTTCGAAGTTGCCCTTCAAGAACTCAAATCCACTATGCGCTGGCCCCATGATGGGTGCCAACTGTCGTGGAATTGTCACGTCAGATGTCCTCATGAAAGGACTTAGTTGTGGAGCCATCGCAACTAGGAAGCTTGAAGGGGTTAAACATGACAAAGGACACGAGAGGGTTTATACTAGTTCGGCCCCTTAGGTGAATGTAAGGCCTACGTCTAGTTGGGTTGGTATTGATGTTTCAATGACCAGGGAGCGAGATACGCTATGCCTGGCTCTCGATGAGTTGTTTCTTGCCCTAAGCCGTCAGCGGGTCGTCCCCTTATATACACGGGTCGACGCCCTCCGACCTACAGAGTCCCGGCTGGCTTATAAACAATGTCCGGCTCGGTGACTAGTTAAGTCTACCTTATGATACAAGTAATATTATAGCTGCGGTTACTACAATGGGCCTTAAGTCGCCGGTGGGCTTTAAGCTCCTTATGAACCGTCATCTTCATGCCTTGTCTTGGGCTTCTGTCCGGTGAGCCCTCTTTGCGTAACCCGGCCCCTCCTGGGCGGCTTACACAAATAATTATATCCCCAACAGATAGCATAATACTACTATCATGATGAATCCGAAACAATAATCCTACTACTCCAATATCAAGAATACAACTATCCAGCTAAGATCCACATGTAACCATAAACTCCGAAAATAATACTCCAGGCAACAGGATATCAACTAGCATCATGAAAATAATCATACTAACCACTAATAATCCAAACGGTAGCAGATGTCCAAAGTAATATTCCAAACATAATAATAGATATCATCATGGAAATAATCATAGTACCATTCACTAATACTCCAATGGCAACATGATACTCATCGACTACAAACATAACTCCTAGTAATCCAAACAATAGCATGGTAACAGCAAGATCAAAACGATACTTCGAGAAAAGCCATGGACATAGTCATGTTGCTAAAGCAACATTTTAAACAAATTCAAAATGAAATAAACCATTTCACTGCATTGCAATCATGCAAATGGAGGGTGTGGCTTGCCTGGGGTGGAAGAAATCACCGTGAGAAAGTGCAAGAAGCTTGCGGAAATAATCGCCGGAAAACAATCTCTCTCGAAGGGGGCTGATTAAGGGCAGGGGCAAAATGGTCATTTTCAGTATGCCAAAAGATAATGAAAGTGACACCAATAGAAAAGGCTCGACGAAACAAAGAAGTGAGCGTTGGTGCACCTTATTTGGAGTTACGGTTGAAAAGATATGGATGTTTTTCTACCAGGGACCCATTTGTAATGAAAATCTTTTCAACCAGGGGCCTGAACAGAAAAAGTGAAAGCGTAAACAGGGAAATACGTCTTCACCTTATCTGTTAGAACAGTGGTGGGGGCTGACGCGTGCGGGTCCCATGGGTGGGGCCCGATACTTATCCACGCTGGCGCTGACTTGGTCAGCGCCCACCCGCCGACAGGTGGGGCCGAGGGGTCCATGCGCTGGGTCAACACCCACCACCCGCTCCTCCTCTTTCTTCCCCAACGCGGGCACAGAACAGAGGGAGGGGTCGCCAGCGCCGGTGCTCGCCCGGTCGACTCCGGCCACCTCCGGTGGAGCTTGGACCACCGGAATGCTCAGGACGGCGAGGCGCACCTGTCTAGTCAAGGAACAGCCGCAGGGAAGGGCTCGGCTGAGCGAGAGGCCAGCCGTGGCGGACGGTGATCTTTGGGCTTGGGTGGACTCGTGGCCAGAGGCCACCGGAGAAGGAAGGGGAATGCTGGGGTAGTTCTAGGGTGGTGGTGGGGACCTCTGGTGGTGCTAGAACGGAGGGAGCGGCTCGCCATCGCCGGAATCAAGGAGGACAAAGACGGCGGCTATGGTGGCCAAACGCGGAGAGAGGAGCTCCTGGAGCTTAGAGGAGAGGTTGGGTGGGGTCAGAGGAGGGTGGAGAGGCTCGGGGGTGGCTATATATAGCCGAGCGAGAGGGAGTCGTGCTGGCGTCGCCGTGGACGCGTGGCCGGCGCCACGGACGCGTGTGCTCATGCATGAGCTCGGGGAAGACGACGACGAACAGATCCAAACTCCACTGTGCTCTCATGTTCACGCGGCAGCGAGCGCCGATGAGCAAGCGGACGGAGGGGGAGAGGGGTCCAGGGGAACGGCGACGAGGAGGGGAAGCCAACGGACATGCTCACGGGCTCTAAGACGATGAGAGGAGGAGGGGGTCCAGCACAAACAGTGCTCTGGACACGCCACAACGCACAGAGCGCGCGCACAGACATGCCAGTGTCGTAGTCACCACGTGAATATGGGCATTAAATGCTCTACAACACCCAAAATGTTGTCTAGCTGATAGTCCTTCCAAGATAGGTTTGAACTGTGGTGGTAAAAAGATTAAAAAGGCTCTGGTTAAATGGTTATCCACTGCTGAAGTTTACTGCAGTAAACTTAGCCGTGCACTGGTGATCCACAGGGAACTGCCTGTGGCCAAATAGGATGTCTGTGATGTTTAGATATGGAGGGAATATGATCCTGGAGGTTTTGAGGGTAAAAGGATCAATATTTACTGCAGTTGCTTCACAACTGCATACTTGGTACAGAAATGAAGATCATCAATGTGCACTCACATGGAGTGTCCACTTGAGCTCAAATTGGGCAAGGCTTGATCATTTGGTCATATGATGATGCTGTAAAAGTCTCATGCCAATTGGACAAACCAAAATAGCACTTGCTTGACAAACATCTCTACTGACCAGAAACTTGGAATAATTATGGTGATCAAATGGCTCAATGAAATGATTCCAAATTGGGTGGAGAGATGTTTTATGGGTAGAACAATGATCTGGTAATTTATCAGGATTTTTGAAGCAATATAAAATACACTTGCTTCACAACCTGAAAATAAGGCCAGAATCAAAGATTTGCTCCTATGCTCACATAGATGATTGTATAGGGATGCAAATGGGTGAAGGGGTTTAATATGATCACATTAAGGAGTGTGCAAAATTTCAACTCATTTGGGTACTCATAGCTAGTACTTCCTTCACAAAGCCTTCTGTCTCACAGAAACTTTGAAAATTCACTGAGGAAGTTTGGCTAGGCAAATAAATTTAACTTTTGTATGGGGAAATTATTTGGACATATAAACATGACCAAAAAGGTTTGGAGGCACTAGGAATAATATAAATGACATTTCCTTCACAAAGTGCCATTCAGGGCAGAATAGAAAAAGGAATATTGGGGAATTATTTTTGAACTGGACAAGGCAATGTTTGGGCATATTTGAGCTACATATGACCCAAAGGAATTATGAGAATTATTTGGGGATTTTTGGCTGGACAGAAATATAGGTTGCTTCACAACCTAGGGCAGATAGGGTTATTCCTTTAATGAAAAAAAAGGAATTTTCCCTAGAAAAAGAGTTTAGGGTTTGGTGAAGAAGTGAAGTGACATGATCTTGGCAAGGTCTTGAGAATGATGAGCCACTTGGGAGGAGGAATGAGGATGATTTCCCAGGTGGCAAGGCCACAGAACTACTCCAAAAAGAAAAACAAAACAAAACCAAATAAATCAGAAGAAAAAGAAAAGGGCCAAAATCCAGGCTGTTACATAATAGTCATAGTGAAATAATCCTAGATGGTTCACCAACACGGTAGAGCTCTTTTCAAAATCCAGAACTATAGCAAAACAATGATGGAGAGCTACTTTTCAAACATGAAACGAACTTTACATACCAGCGTAATTAAGCAGCACCAAGATAATGTCATCCATCCATTCGCCCTTCACACAATATTAAGCCTAACTAGCAGCTGACAGGAACACAAAACAACACGTTGCAAAGACCAATACTCTTATGATAATATTTGGATCAACCATATCTAATCAGTTGCTAGTAATTAAGAAGCATATATATATATACGAAAAGGTTCACTATCCCAACTATAAGTGCTAACATCGAAGTCCCCATACATCTCTTTTCTGTTATGAGAGACAACATGAGTAATGGATTCTTCATGTGTACGTTTTCTTCATGTTAGACTAAGTATATATTAGATATATGTGTTGTAACATAACCTGTATTTGTACGGTTCCCTCTTATAAATACATGACAGCCGTACCCATCAAGGGTATCAAGCATTGTTCCAAACCCTAATTTATCTAACATGATATCAGACGACGCGTTCGATCCGCGCCGTGCTTCCGCTTCCTCTGCCGCCGCCGCGTCAGCCTTCGCCGCCGTGCCGCCTCCGTCAACCTTGGCGACGGAATCGCCGTTCATGGCGTCCACTCCGCTCGACTGGGCCCGTCCGGACACATTGGGATCGCACCCACCAGCACCCCGATCGCCGCTCACCCATGATGCGTCGCTTCCTCGTGATGCAGCCCTCGCGCTGAACTCCTATGATCGAGTGCACGACACGACTCCATCGCATCCAGCGCAGCCACCCCGCGATGGGTCTCTGGCAGTCAACCATCCAGCGCAGCCCCGCGATGGATCTCTGGAGGTCAACTACGGTGCCTCTGTGCAGCTTCTATACGACGCGACTCCATCGCATGTTGAACCGCCGGCTCCAGGCCCTCGTGGTGCCCCCGTCCAGGTGCCCTACGGCGGGCCGTATCCAGCGCCGTATGTCCCTCCGTCGTCGCCGTACGTCGCGCCGGCGCTGTATGCTTCATCCTCCGCGGTGCCCTACGAGTCACCGTATGGCGCGCCCTATGCTGCCCCTGTGCCGTACGACGCGCCGCTGCAGCCCTACGGCGTAGCTCCTACGGCACCCTACGGTCATCACCAACACTACCGTCCGCCTCCGTCGGCCGATGCGCTGATTCCATACAGTGCTCCCCTGACGTATGAATCGCAGCTCTCTGCACCGGTGGCTGAACCAGGACCGTTCCACTTCGCTCATCTGGTGATGGTGAAGCTCTCTGTGGACAACTACCTCCTGTGGCGCGCTCAGGTGTTCCCCGCTGATGCGTAGTCACTACCTTGAGGGGTATGTCGATGGTACGCTGCCGTGTGCACCGGCCATGGTCCCGGTGCCCGCGGCCGCTGGTGGCTCCGTCATGGTGTCCAACCCTGCTCATCGTCGGCGGATCGCTCAGGATCAAGCTATTCTGGGTGCCATTCAGTCCTCGCTCACTCCCTCCATGGTCGGCATGATGGTCTTTGCCACGACGTCGAAGGATGCATGGGCCATGCTTGACTCCAGCTTCTCCTCGCAGTTGCTGGCCCGTTCCTCTGCCATTCGTAAGCGGCTGGGTGAGGTCAAGAAAAATGATCTCTCCGTCACGGCCTTGTTCAACAAGGTCAAAAGTTTGGCTGATACACTGTCATCTATTGGGAAGCCTCTCCGCGACGAGGAGTTTACTTTGTTCATTCTCAATGGGCTTGATGAGGACTTTGATTCTGTCGTTGAAAACATCAATGGACGTGACACACCGATGCCGCCTCGCGATCTCTATGCACGCCTCCTCAACACCGAACAGAGGCTCGCTGCTTGCCGCTCCGTTGGCGTCTACACGGAGGGTCCTTCTACGAACGCTGCTCTCCGTGGGGGCGCCCGCGGTGCCAAGCAGAAAGCGCCGCCGACCTCGGGCAACCAGCCTCGTCCGCCCGCTCCACCTCCGACGGCTGGCCGCAAGCGGCTCCACTGCAAGGCATGTGGTGGTGGGGTTGAGTGTCAACTCTGCGACATTGAGGGGCACTTGGCGTCTCACTGCCATCGTCGCTTTAAACGAGATTTTCTTGGCATTGGGAACAATGGGAAGGGCAATGAGAAGCAAGCTGCTCTCGCTACACCGGATCCCGGGTTCACTCCTTCATACTCGGTGGATCCTTCCTGGTACATGGACACGGGCGCTACGGACCATTTGACGAGCCAGCTTGACAAGCTGGCCACTCGCCAGCCCTACACCGGTCACGACCAGGTCCACACAGCCAATGGATTAGGTATGCCCATCTCACATGTTGGTCAGGCATCTCTCCTTTCAGGTACCACTAAAACCTTGCGACTGCTTGATGTCCTTCGTGTTCCTTCAGTCACACGTAGTTTACTCTCTGTTCCTAAATTAACTTGTGACAATGATGTGTTTGTTGAGTTTCACCCTTTCCAATTTTTTAAGGACCGGGACACGGGTGACATTCTTCTTAGTGGTCGAGCTCGCGACGTCTTATACGCGCTTGATGTGCCACGAGTCTCTCAAGTTTTCAGTGGTGTTCGAGTGTCATCGTCGCAGTGGCACTCTCGCCTTGGCCACCCCGCTACTCCCATTGTGCACCATGTGCTTCATCGTCATCGTCTTCTTGTTGAGTCGAGTAATAAGGAGTTTCTAGTGTGTGATGCCTGTCAACAAGGCAAGAGTCATCAGTTCCCTTTTTCTGTATCAAGTCGTGTTGTCACGACTCCTCTTGAACTTGTGTTTTCAGACGTGTGGGGCTATGCCCAAACTTCTGTTAGTGGTCACAACAATTATGTCAGTTTCATCGATGCTTTCAGTTGCTTTACTTGGATTTATCTTATTAAGTGCAAAACTAATGTGTGTCATGTCTTTATGCAATTTCAAGCACATCTTGAACGATTGCTTAAGCACAAAATTATCC
>NC_041391.1:700210329-700221376 GCF_002162155.2 Triticum dicoccoides | reverse complement strand
CTTCAGTCCCATTTCGGCTCTGGAGTGTAGGACCTTGAAGTATGTCTAGAGGGGGGGGGGGTGATTAGACTACTTGACCAATTAAAAACTTAAAATTCTCCCAATTTTAGACTTTGGCAGATTTTAGCTATCTTTGCACAAGTCAAGCAATCTTCACACGATTCAAGCAAGCATGCAAAGAGTATATGAGCAGCAGAATTTAAAGCATGCAACTTGCAAGAATGTAAAGGGAAGGGTTTGGAGGATTCAAACGCAATTGGAGACACGGATGTTTTTGTCGTGGTTCCGATAGGTGGTGCTATCGTACATCCATGTTGATGGAGACTTCAACCCACAAAGGGTAACGGTTGCGCGAGTCCACGGAGGGCTCCACCCATGAAGGGTCCACGAAGAAGCAACCTTGTCTATCCCACCATGGCCGTCGCCCACGAAGGACTTGCCTCACTAGAGGTAGATCTTCACGAAGTAGGCGATCTCCTTGCCCTTACAAACTCCTTGGTTCAACTCCACAATCTTGTCAGAGGCTCCCAAGTGACACCTAGCCAATCTAGGAGACACCACTCTCCAAGAAGTAACAAATGGTGTGTTGATGATGAACTCCTTGCTCTTGTGCTTCAAATGATAGTCTCCCAAACACTCAACTCTCTCTCATAGGATTTGGATCTGGTGGAAAGAAGATTTGAGTGGAAAGCAACTTGGGGAAGGCTAGAGATCAAGATTCATATGGTAGGAATGGAATATCTTGGCCTCAACACATGAGTAGGTGGTTCTCTCTCAGAACTGGTAAGTTGGAAGTGTAGGTTTGTTCTGATGGCTCTCTCCACGAATGAAGAGGAGGTGGAGGGGTATATATAGCCTCCACATAAAATCTAACCGTTACACACAATTTACCAAACTCGGTAGGACCGAATCAACAAACTCGGTCAGACCGATTTAGTAAACCTAGTGACCGTTAGTGATTTTGGTGGGACCGACATGCAACTCGGTAGGACCGATATGGTTAGGGTTAGGGAATAACGTAATCTCGGTGAGACCGATTACACAAACTCGGTGAGACCGATTTTGGTAATTAGCTAACCAGAGAGTTGGTCAGGTAAAGTCGGTGGGACCGATTCGCTCTTTTTGGTGAGACCGAAATGTTACAAAAGGGAAACAGAGAGTTTACATTGCAATCTCGGTGGGACCGATCGCTCACTTCGGTTAGACTGAAACGTTACGAAGGGAAACAAAGAGATTACAATCCCATCTCGGTGAGACCGAGATCCCTAACAATGAGACCAATTTTCCTAGGGTTTGTGGCAGTGGCTATGACATTTGAACTCGGTGGCGCCGGAAAGAAAGAATTGGTAGGACCGATTTTGACTTTGGGTTTAGGTCATATGTGGATGTGAGAAAGTAGTTGAGGGTTTTGGAGCATATCACTAAGCACTTGAAGCAAGAGGCTCATTAAGCAACACCTCATCCCTCCTTGATAGTATTGGCTTTTCCTATAGACTCAATGTGATCTTGGATCACTAAAATGTAAAATGTAGAGTCTTGAGCTTTTGAGCTTGAGCCAATCCTTTGTCCTTAATATTTTGAGGGTTCCACTTTCATCATCCATGCCATGCCATTCATTGAGCTTTCCTGAAATATTTGTCTTGGAATAGCATTAGCTCAATGAGCTATATGTTGTTATGAATTACCAAAACCACCTACGGATAGTTGCACTTTCAATCTCCCCCTTTTTGTAATTGATGACAACATATAGATCAAAGCTTCGACAAATGATAATAAGATTGAAAAACATCGTCGCTTTGAGAAGTATGTGATAAGCAAGAGCTCCCCCTAAATGTGTGCATAGTTTAATATTTTCTTTGGACTGCAAATGCACAAGGAATTAGGCTCATGGGTTACTCTTCCATGTCACATACATCTTGGTGGAGCACTCAAAATAATAAAGATTGAATACATGCACTCATCACCAAGAAAAGTGAATGCATATACGGATAAGTAAGATAATATCATCTAACAAGCATAAGTGTAGCTCATGATCAAACACATGATCATCAATGTCTCATAGATAATAGCATAGTATCTCAAGCAATCAAAAGAAAAAAAAAGTTCAACCAAGAAGACAAGAGAGAACAAAAGCAAACTCTCTCTCTTGAAGCCTATGATCTATACATTTTCTCCCCCTTTGGCAACAAGTTACCAAAAAGTTCCTAGAAAATGCATAGTACTATATCGTCTCTCAGGCTTGGTCTTCAGTTGGTGGCGTAGAGATGGCTCCTTGGACGAAGACTTCAGTTGATGTGGATGGAGCTGAAGGAGTTGGTGCTGGAGCTGGTTGCACTGGAGCTGTAGCTGGTGCAGATGAAGTGACTTTGGTGTCTGTTACTGGCTCTGCAGCTGATCTCGGAGCTCGAGGCACTTTGGCAAATGCATCAGTAGTAGTCCCGCCCTTCCTCTCCTGCATGTCATCCTGTAGCTGCTCCACAACTGACTGAATCTCAGTTACTTTGACATCTAAATCATAGAATTTTTGTTCCATGATTCTTTCTAGGCTCTCCTGGTTTTGAGTTAGGGTGCCCAACCCCTTCTCAATCCTCAAAGTTGATGATATCAAGTAACCAAGCTGGTCCTGCTTGCTCTTCAAAAAGTACTCAGATGCCTCCCCTTGAGTTGGCATCTTGGTAGCGTTCTCTTTCTTTGCTTTCTGTCAGGACTGGATTTTCGGGATATTAATTTCCAGAAAATGGCCCTTGTGCTCACCAGCCCCAGGATTACTGTTAGCTGATGAGGCACCAACTTGATACAGAAATCCCAAGCAAAAAGCAAAAAAATACATAGTACAAGACCATTCTGGCCTATGAGTACAACAAATGGTTTCTAGTGGTTGATGGCGGAAGCGGTTTGTGGATCATTGGCGTCTATGGGACTCCATTTCCCACAGGAACAGCTGACCAGGCTAACTCCTATCTTCGCGAGGCTGCTATCACCATGGTTTAGGTTCCGGGACTGTCTTCGCAATGCTCCTCTCCACGCAAGGGATCTGGCCAAGACAATAGCCAGGGACAAGCCAGTGAGTACTTTGAATGTACTAACAAACATTACGAACACGGGTATAATATAACAAATGATAAACATGCTCTGAAATATTCAATGATCACAACGACAGTCATAAAATAAAATCTCTGATGCATGCAAGCAGGTTATTTATATACATGAGTATGCAATAACAGAGTAGTAATAAAATGCACCGATCGGGTGTCTGAAGCGACGCCTCGAAAGGTTAGCAAATAACGGGCATGCCTCAGTCGGGCGTCTGAGCGACACCACATAAAGGGCTTATAAAGTAAATATATAACAAGCATGCCAGAGTCGGGCGTCTGAGCGACACCACATAAAGGGCTTATAAGGTAAATAAATAACAAGCATGCCACAGTCGGGCGTCTGAGCGACACCACATAAAGGGCTTATATGGTAAATAAATAATAAACATGCCACAGTCGGGCGTCTGTGCGACACCACATAAAGGGCTTATAATAGAATAATCACAGTGAATATCCAGGAGGTACAACCATCCCAGGGATACTCAATGAATCAAATAATGAACATAGTTAGTTTACCATAATATTAATCATAATCATCATATGTCACCGGTCATAGTCAACGTTCTGACTTAGTAGTTTTTCCTCCGAAGACCAACACTAAGACCGACACTTGACCCAACCCAGACTGTAGTCCTTAACCATGGACACGGCTATTTGAATAGATGTTTAATCTCTGCAGAGGGTGTACCCTTTACCCACGAGTAACGGATTCCTTTAGTCCATTCCGTCTACGGTCTTTCAATTGAAAACACACCTGACCTGCACACACCAGCTTAACTTACCGGTGTCTGGAATCACCCACGACACCTGTCAAGCAAAACTCTAAGTGGGGAGGCTACAACCTTGCGTAGCATGGGATCAAACTTATATCGCGCGCTCTAAGGGGTGGCCTCCCATCTCGGTCCCAACCGGAAACACCCATGCCCCCGGACCAGGTGGCCTGTCTACCGGCTACAACCGGTATCTTCCACCATGGCCTCTCTGTATGGTGTGTGCTAGAAAGGGGTTTACGACTTACTGAACCGTACCCTACTTGTTGTAGGGACAAGTGGTAGTACAAAACAAGTATGGGGGTTACTGGAATAAGACTCGATCTATGGTCGACTCAGGAGGTTTAAGTATTCCCTGCATGATTAGCATAACGAATATATTTCATCCAACAGACAGAATCACCACTCATCATACCCCCTCATGCCATGCCGAACACACTCGTCTCGACAAGGAACTAGGGGCAAGCTCAGGTCTACCCAAGACAGAGACTTTCCCGGCTTCCTTCTGGCAGGCACGAAAAGCATACGAGGATGATTACTGTCCCAAGCTTGATCATTTCCAACAGCAAGGAAATCTCCAATATGCATTCATGCAAATGATCATATTACCACATAAAATAACGAGTTCTACGTATTGAGGTGGTGTTATAATCGTGTCAAACAATGCATGAAAAATATTATGCCAGGGTTCAAAATGCTTGCCTCCAAGTTGTGGGGAGGCAGGGTGCACTCCAAAACTTTTGAAAGTTTTCTCCTCTCTCCAAAAATCCTATTAAAAATATTTTTGAATCAATACATAGTTTCAAAAACAGTACCAAAAAGTTGTCTAATTTTTTTTCAAATAAATGTGAAAATAAACTAGGCAATGTTTGAGAGAGGTAGGAAAAAGAATCAATTCATTTGGGGTTATATTTAAAAAGTTATAGCTAGTCAAAGTTTAGTCAACCTTCTGTTTTTAAAATAAAACTGAAAAAAAGAAAAATGTTTCGAAATGAGTACACGTCGAAGACGTACTTTGGAAAGGCGCCTCCACTTAAAACACGTGGCGGCGGGGCTGGGTCACTGATAGTGGGTCCAATGGGCCCACTCGTCAGGTTTGACTAGTCCCCCGCCCTCTTCCTCCTCTGTCCGAGCCGAGGCGGGGGCTCCGGTGATTGACGTCGGCGAACGGCGGCTCCTCGCGGGGCTCTGAGGGCGGGGATGGATCCGCCACTCCAGGGCGGTCCTCCCGGTGGTTGAGAGGGTGGCGGGGGTGGAGGGAGTCGCCGGCGGCGAGCCTCGCGGCGGACGGTAGTTTCGGGTGAGATGGGGGGTTTGGGCTACGGTGGATCCCGAGCGGGTTTGAGGTGCTGGGCGGCTCCGTAGGGTCATGGGCAGTCGAGCGGTGGCGCTGGAATGATGGGGGAGGCCCTGGTTGCGACGAATGGACCTGGGGCGTGGCGGCAGCCGAGCCGGTCGGATGCGAGGAAGAAGACCTCCTGCCGTTGATTGCTTGCCATGGGGGGTCCTAGGGAGATGGCTTGAGGCTGCCTGAGTGTTGGGCCGAGCTCGGGGCTCTCCATTTATAGCGTAGCGAGGTCGGTTCGCGGCGGCCACGGATAAGATCGCCGGCGACCGCCATTTTGTAGCAGTAGGGGGACGTGGCGGTGACGAGTGCTTGCGGACAAGCTTGTGGATGAGCCTGAGCTGCTCCAGGTAACAGCTGGCAAGTGCTAGTGGCTCGGGCGGCGCCGTCCGGGGCAGGAGCTGTCGGGCGGCGATGGCGGCTTGCGGTGGCGGCGCTGTAGGGCGCCAGGAGGGGGCCAGGGTGACCCTGCGGTGGGGGAGGGGTCGGGCGCGGCCGCTGGGAGAGGGGAGAGGCCAGGACGGGCGCGGGGGAGGCGGCAACACGATGCGGCGACCCGTGCGCATGCACGTGCAAAACGCGCGCTCTGGCCACGCCCAGAGCATGCACGCCAGGCGCTCGACGAAATGTCAGCGTGTGCTAGAGAATTAGGATGATGCTGGGGATTAGTAGGCCTGTGTTAGGGTCGTCTAGGAGCTTAATGGACATGCTAGTTTGTCTAGAGGTGCAAGGTCACAGTGCAAAACTAAAATCATGCCAAAACTGTCCCTGCACTCAATGTGTTTGACAAAATGCGAAGAGCATCTAGGAAACTCTTGGAGAGGCCAAAATCTGCAAATCAGGGTCTCTTTAGATGCAGGTGGGGATGGCAAGGTTAGTTGGCACAGTCTAGAAACTTGATAGTGCAAATATTTGAGAAAACCAATATTGGGCAGAAACTAAAGGCTGTCATTTCATGGACCAAAATGTTCCAATGCGTTCATGCTCCTGGACTTAAGGGTTTTGTAGGAAGGACTACAAGCTTGAAAAAGAATCATGGGTAAAGGAGTAAGTTAAAATAGGGTTGCAGTACAAATCATCACGTTGGACCAGAATGGAAATGAGGATGATTCACTCAATTTTTTCAAAGAACAACACTGGGTTTTTGCAAAAAGTTGAATAATATACTCCTACTGACATCCCAAAATTTTGGTGGAAGTTTTAAAGGAATATTTAATTAGGTTGTAGTGCAAAATTTCCCACTGGACCAGATTTGAAAACTTGGTGTAGAGCTCAAAATATTCAATGAATGAAATATTTTTTTGCATAAAAGTGATTTAAAAACATCACATGACATCCCCAAAGTTTGGTGGGATTTTTAAATGAATTTATCAAAGGGTTGCAGTGCAAACGGGGTCCTAAACTTATGAAAAACCATTTTAGAGAGATAAAGGTCAGGGATAAATAATCATATAAATAATCCTACTGATAAAAGTATTGTTTTATTTGAGAGGGTAAATGCGTCCAATAATGATTGAAAAGTTTTCACTTGGGGTAAAAACTCCATAATAATAAAGAAAAGAATGGTTCTGAAATTGAAAGGAAAAAAATCCAGAAACTAAAAGTTTAAGTTTCCTGGCAAAATTTTAATAAACAAAATATGGTTAAATTTTTGGGGCGTCACAACACTACTCCCCTTAAAGAAAAATCTCGTCCTCGAGATTTGTTAAGAGCTGTTTTGAAAAACATTACTCCTACCATTTATAGAAATAACCACTTTACTTAAGAGGTAAAATGCGGCTACAGTAACAGAGCAAAAAGTGGTGTAAAACTACAGTGTGGGACACTAGCGCTGCGTGGAAAAAATATGGTGGAGAGATTTCTACGCTGGTTACCGTAAATTTAGAATAAAATCTAAATTTCTAAAATACGCTGGTCGCACCCGAGAGCACAGTGCTCCCTGTGGCTGACAGGTGGACCTAGGGCCCATTGTCAGTCTCTCCTTCTTCCTCTGGCTCTTTCTTCTTCCTCTCTCCCGCGCGCTTTCCCACGCTTTCTCCACCGGCAACGTCTAGCACGTAGGGCATCTAGGCCGTACTGCAGTAGTGCACAGCGTGCTAGCTGCCGGCGCAGCGTGCACTCACCTCGCGGGCCAGTGCGCTGTCGGCAGTGCTCGCGGATTCGCCCCTGAACACCGGCGATCGTGCGACGAGCGACGCTGGTGGACTTCGCCCACCGCCAATCTCGAGCTATAAAGTGGCTGAGGTGCTCCTCTATTCTCCTTCACACCTGGCCTCGCTTCTCCTTTCTTCTCCTCCATTTCTGCTTACAGAAGCTCGGGACGAGGCTCTAATGGCAGAGGTGGCGCCGGACTGGTACGTGATCCTGGTATGCGGAGGGCTGGCGGCAGTGCTGGGGCACTCCGTGCTCCTGTGCGCGAGGATCCTCGATGATCGTCGCGATGCTGCCGCTCGGGTGTTGGCTCTCCGCGGTGGCAGTGATCACGAGGATTAGGTGTGACGCCGAATGCTAACTATTGTTGGTGTGTTGGAGGTAACCTGTACCCGGATGATTATCCACTAATCTCTCCTATGGAGACTGTGGTGCGTTTAGGGAGGTGGTCGGTGAGATGCAACACGGTTACGTGTTTTCCAAGCAGTGTATGTGTTCGAGTGGTTGTGGGTCTGCTGCTGTGGTGCTACGTGAATAAAAATTCCATGTCATGAGAAGATATACGATGCAGCAACTCAGGGAAAAGAAGTCTCACTCCAGGATATTTCGTGAGAGAAATCAGTAAATTTTAGAGTTAAACCGCAACAAAAACTACTCAAATTAATAGAAACTAAATAATTTACTCGCCGCACAAACTCGGGGTACCACGCATAAGTTACAACATATAAAAAAATGTTGCAATAATAATTACAGCAGTGACGTCTATAATGCAAACGGTAACTGGACGGGGTCCTGTGAAAACGTCTCTGGTACTAAAACACACTCCTCTTCTATCGGGGAAAGTGGATTGACCAGCCGATGAATGTGTCTCTCGTGGTCGGGCCTCAGTGGTCTGCCGATGGCGATCTGAGGATTTAAATCAGCGAGATTCTGGAGATAACCCATTACCCGCTGGGTCAACCGTTCTTGAGCGATGACATACTGGACCAGGTAGGCCAGTACTGGGTCTCTCTCAATTCATCCACCGGGAAAGACGTTACTTCTTCGGGTGCTGCACGGCTTGGAAAGTAATAATACCCTCTTTCACTGGCATAGGGTACCGCGAATCAAAGTCGGACATGCGCTTCGTGTGCAACCGCTTCTATGGCCATTTGTGGAGCTGGCATAGATTTTCCCACGAAGGAGACCTCCGTTGGGTCTTGGTTTGAGTTTACGGGAGGGATGTGTACTACTGCCCAATATTTCGAGGTGGATGGGGTGATCCTCGATTTGAGCAGCTCGTACTGGGCTGGCTGGGTAGAACCCATGGTACTGCAGGTAAAGTCCCACAATATTTTGACAAAGCTACCCGGGGTTGCATCTGGGGTCCTCAGATAAATGCTAGGGCTCGGCATGGCAAGAAATGGTTGTGAGGGTGGTGCACAAGGTGAGGGGTGCTTGGCAAGGTCACGAGGTGGCCTCTTTATATAGCACCCGGGCTGGGTTATTTACTGCGATGAGGGGCACTAGTTTGTCGGTTCTGCTCTCATGGGGTCGGGGGCAAAGCCACAGATACACATATGTCACACAAGCGACATGTTACTGTGGGTGTCATTGGGGTTGGTTTTGGTAGCTGCGCCCAGAAAAATATACAGCCGCATGCTAACATATTTATGCAAGGTCACTTATTTAAGACAGAGGCACAACAACAGGTTGTGTTTATTTACAAGGTCGCATGATTATAAGGTGTGGATACACTGAGACTCGGTACTACTCGAGTGATTCAGTCTACCTCGTTTATATCTAAACGAGCCTGCCTTGAGGACGTCGAGGCTTCTCCACAGGTCTCACCATCGGGATTAGCTGGAGGGGGTTGAGGAACTGCAGGGTCGGGGTAGCGATGATGACCATCGCAGGGATTGTTGGCCACAATCCCGTTGGTGTGTGCTCCCAAAAGGCGACGAAGCACTTCTGGGGTCATCAAAGCACCTTGGTTGATGGCTGGGGCTGACCTCAAGGTCTAGATTGGTTATCCGAACAGCATGACTGGGTTGTCGGCGTCAGGCTCATCTTCTCTTCTTGCCGAGGCTCGGCGAATCAGCTCTCCACGAGTTGCGATCAGATTAATGGTGATTTGATCGAACAGTTCCTCTAGTGCACCTACATAGCGCACTAGGTGCAACAATGCAGGATCCGTCTCGTGATCTCCGTTGGTAACTTGGGTGGTCTACCATACCCTTCACGTCTGGGGTAGTAGTAGAATGAGCGACAGTTAACTCTGGGCGACAAGTGCCGGAGTTGAACTATAGCCTCTCGAGCAGCTAGTTGGATGGCTTGTGGCTCAAAGGTAGTTGTCCTTCCGGTGAACCTGTAGGGGCATTCTGGCGATAGACCCCTACCGTAGATGTGCACAGTGGCCCAGAATTGACGGCTCTCAGCGCTCATTGGTCCTTGGTACACAACATATTCTGGGGGCTCTTCTAACGCGTAGGAACGGCGGGTGAGGTTTGCGAGTAGGGTCACAAAACCTCCAAGGTTGGTTGCTGTGGTCTCATTGTGCACTACGGGGCCAGGCATTATGGCTCGGTTTGGGGTAGAGGCTGTGCTGTGCTGGGTTGAGGCTAGCGTGCCCTTTTTATAGAAAAAGGGGGCGAAGTCTTCCTTCGCACGCTTGCGAATGAGACATATAGGCGTCGGTAACTGGCGCGTGATCGACAGGTTAGGTTGATAGGTTGGGCACCGACTATCATAAGGTGTCAGGCTCACTGTGTGGCTATCTTGCACGAGAAGCTTGGCTGGGTTTAGGTTAAGGTCTGGTGGGTTGGTTTACCTAGGTTTTTCGACCTGGCTAGGATAGGATTAGCCAATGGTCAGCCTGGCTCTTATACCAAGTCTGTCAGGACCAGATTTCCGGGATATTAATTTCCAAAAAATGGCCCTTGTGCTCACCAGCCCCAGGATTACTGTTAGCTGATGAGGCACCAACTTGATACAGAAATTCCAAGCAAAAAGGAAAAAATACGTAGTACAAGACCATTCTGGCCTATGAGTACAACAAATGGTTTCTAGTGGTTGATGGGGGAAGCGGTTTGCGGATCATCAGCGCCTATGGGACTCCATTTCCCACAGGAACAACTGACCAGGCTAACTCCTATCTTCGCGAGGCTGCTATCACCATGGTTTAGGTTCCGGGGCTGTCTTCGCAATGCTCCTCTCCGCGCAAGGGATCTGGCCAAGACAATAGCCAGGGACAAGCCTGTTGGGGAACGTTGCATAAAATAAATTTTTTCCTATGTTCACCAAGATCAATCTATGAGTTCATCTAGCAACGAGAGAGAGGAGTGCATCTACATACCCTTGTAGATCGCGAGCGGAAGCGTTCAAGAGAACGGGGTTGAGGGAGTCGTACTCGTCGTGATCCAAATCACCAGAGATCCTAGCGCCGAACGGACGGCACCTCCGCGTTCAACACACGTACAGTCAGCATGACGTCTCCTCCTTCTTGATCCAGCAAGGGGGAAGGAGAGGTTTATGAAGATCCAGCAGCACGGCGGTGTGGTGGTGGATGCAGCAGGGTTCCGGCAGGGCTTCACCAAGCGACTACGGGAGGAGGAGGTGTAGCAAGGGGTGTAGGGAGGCGCCAGGTGTCAGTGTGCGGCTGCCCTCCCACCCCCCTCTTTATATCGGGACCCTAGGGGGGGCGCCGG
>NC_041391.1:700166349-700210147 GCF_002162155.2 Triticum dicoccoides | reverse complement strand
GGGGGGGGGCGCACCAGCCCACCATGGGCTGGTTCCCCTCCCACTTCATCCCATGGGGCCCTCCGGGATAGGTGGCCCCACCCGGTGGACCCCCGGGACCATTCCGGTGGTCCCGGTACAATACCGGTAACCCTCGAAACATTCCCGATGGCCGAAACTCGACTTACCATATATAATTCTTTACCTCCGGACCATTCCGGAACTCCTCGTGACGTCCGGGATCTCATCCGGGACTCCTAACAACTTTCGGTTTGCTGCATACTAATATCTTTACAACCCTAGCGTCACCGAACCTTAAGTGTGTAGACCCTACGGGTTCGGGAGACATGTGGACATGACCGAGACGGCTCTCCGGTCAATAACCAACAGCGGGATCTGGATACCCATGTTGTCTCCCACATGCTCCTCGATGATCTCATCGGATGAACCACGATGTCGAGGATTTAAGCAACCCCGTATACAATTCCCTTTGTCAATCGGTACGTTACTTGCCCGAGATTCGATCGTCAGTATCCCAATACCTCGTTCAATCTCGTCACCGGCAAGTCACTTTACTCGTACTGCAATGCATGATCCCGTGACCAGACACTTGGTCACTTTAAGCTCATTATGATGATGCATTACCGAGTGGGCCCAGAGATACCTCTCCATCATACGGAGTGACAAATCCCAGTCTCGATCCCTGTCAACCCAACAGACACTTTCGGAGATACCTGTAGTGCACCTTTATAGTCACCCAGTTATGTTGTGACGTTTGGTACACCCAAAGCACTCCTACGGTATCCGGGAGTTACACGATCTCATGGTCTAAGGAAAATATACTTGACATTGGAAAAGCTCTAGCAAACGAACTACACGATCTTTGTGCTATGCTTAGGTTTATGTCTTGTCCATCACATCATTCTCCTAATGATGTGATCCCGTTATCAATGACATCCAAATGTCCATAGTCAGGAAACCATGACTATCTGTTGATCAACGAGCTAGTCAACTAGAGGCTCACTAGGGACATTTTATGGTCTAAGTATTCACACGTGTATTACGATTTCCGGATAATACAATTATAGCATGAATAAAAGACAATTATCATGAACAAGGAAATATAATAATAATCCTTTTATTATTGCCTCTAGGGCATATTTCCAACACTCTCCCACTTGCACTAGAGTCAATAATCTAGTTACATTGTTATGAATCGAACACCCATAGAGTTCTGGTGTTGATCATGTTTTGCTCGCGGAAGAGGTTTAGTCAACGGATCTACGACATTCAGATCCGTATGTACTTTGAAAATATCTATGTCTCCATCTTGAACATTTTCACGGATGGAGTTGAAACGACGCTTGATGTGCCTGGTCTTCTTGTGAAACCTGGGCTCCTTGGCAAGGGCAATAGCTCCAGTGTTGTCACAGAAGAGAGTGATTGGCCCCGATGCATTGGGTATGACTCCTAGGTCGGTGATGAACTCCTTCATCCATATTGCTTCATGTGCTGCCTCCGAGGCTGCCATGTACTCCGCTTCACATGTAGATCCCGCCATGATGCTCTGCTTGCAACTGCACCAGCTTACTGCTCCACGATTCAACATATACACGTATCCGGTTTGTGACTTAGAGTCATCCAGATCTGTGTCGAAGCTAGCATCGACGTAACCCTTTACGACGAGCTCTTCATCACCTCCATAGACGAGAAACATGTCATTTGTCCTTTTCAGGTACTTCAGGATATTCTTGACTGCTGTCCAGTGTTCCTTGCTGGGATTACTTTGGTACCTTCTTACCAAACTTACGGCAAGGTTTACATCAGGTCTGGTACACAGCATGGCATACATAATAGATCCTATGGCTGAGGCATAGGGGATGACACTCATCTCTTCTTTATCTTTTGCCTTGGTCGGGCATTGAGCCGAGCTCAATCTCACACCTTGCAATACAGGCAAGAACCCTTTCTTGGACTGATCCATTTTGCACTTCTTCAATATCTTATCAAGGTATGTGCTTTGTGAAAGACCTATGAGGCATCTCGATGTATCCCTATAGATCTTGATGCCTAATATATAAGCAGCTTCTCCAAGGTCCTTCATTGAAAAACACTTATTCAAGTAGGCCTTAATGTTGTCCAAAAGTTCTATATCATTTCCCATCAAAAGTATGTCATCTACATATAATATGTGAAATGCTACAGAGCTCCCACTCACTTTCTTGTAAACGCAGGCTTCTCCATAAGTCTGCATAAACCCAAACGCTTTAATCATCTCATTAAAGCGAATGTTCCAACTCCGAGATGCTTGCACCAGCTCATAAATGGATCGCTGGAGCTTGCATACCTTGTTAGCATTTTTAGGATCGACAAAACCTTCCGGCTGCATCATATACAGTTCTTCCTTAAGATAGCCGTTAAGGAATGCCGTTTTGACGTCCATCTACCATATCTCATAATCATAGTATGCGGCAATTGCTAACATGATTCAGACGGACTTCAGCTTTGCTACGGGAGAGAAAGTCTCATCGTAGTCAACCCCTTGAACTTGCCGATAACCCTTAGCGACAAGTCGAGCTTTATAGACGGTAATATTACCATCCGCATCCGTCTTCTTCTTAAAGATCCATTTGTTTTCTATCGCTCGGCGATCATCGGGCAAGTCTGTCAAAGTCCATACTTTGTTTTCATACATGGATTCTATCTTAGATTGAATGGCTTCAAGACATTTGTTGGAATCTGGGTCCGCCATCACTTCTTCATAGTTCGAAGGTTCACCGTTGTCTAACAACATGATTTCCAGGACAGGGTTGCCATACCACTCTGGTGTGGAACGGGTCCTTGTGGACCTACGAAGTTCAGTAGCAACTTGATCCTAAGTACCTTGATCATCATCATTAATTTCCTCTCCAGTCGGTGTAGGCACCACAGGAACATTTTCCTGAGCTGCACTACTTTCCGGTTCAAGAGGTAGTACTTCATCGAGTTCTACTTTCCTCCCACTTACTCCTTTTGAGAGAAACTCTTTTTCCAGAAAGGATCCGTTCTTGGCAACAAAGATCTTGCCTTCGGATCTAAGGTAGAAGGTATACCCAATGGTTTCCTTAGGGTACCCTATGAAGACGCATTTTTTCGACTTGGGTTCGAGCTTTTCAGGTTGAAGTTTCTTGACATAAGCATCGTATCCCCAAACTTTTAGAAACGACAGCTTAGGTTTCTTCCCAAACCATAATTCATACGGTGTCGTCTCAACGGATTTAGACGGAGCCCTATTTAAAGTGAATGTAGCTGTCTCTAGAGCGTATCCCCAAAATGATAGCGGTAAATCGGTAAGAGACATCATAGATCGCACCATATCCAATAGAGTGCGATTACGACGTTCGGACACACCGTTACGCTGAGGTGTTCCAGGCGGCGTGAGTTGTGAAACGATTCCACATTTTCTTAAGTGCGTAGCAAATTCGTGACATAAATATTCTCCTCCATGATCTGATCGTAAGAATTTTATCTTTCAGCCATGTTGATTCTCTACTTCATTCTGAAATTCCTTGAACTTTTCAAAGGTCTCAGACTTGTGTTTCATCAAGTAGACATACCCATATCTACTTAAGTCATAAGTAAGAGTGAGAACATAACGATATACTCCACGAGCCTCAACGCTCATTGGACCACACACATCAGTATGCTAAGTTGGTTGCTCGCTACATTGTTCCGGAGAACGGAGTCTTGGTCATTTTGCCCATGAGGCGTGGTTCGCATGTGTCAAATGATTCATAATCGAGAGACTCTAAAAGTCCATCAGCATGGAGCTTCTTCATGCGCTTGACACCAATGTAACCAAGGCGGCAGTGCCACAAGTATGTGGGACTGTCGTTATCAACTTTACATCTTTTGGTATTAACACTATGAATATGTGTAACATTACGTTCGAGATTCATTAAGAATAAACCATTGACCATCGGGGCATGACCATAAAACATATCTCTCATATAAATAGAACAACCATTATTCTCAGATTTAAATGAGTAGCCATCTCGCATTAAACGAGATCCAGATACAATGTTCATGCTCAAACTTGGCACTAAATAACAATTATTGAGGTTTAAAACTAATCCCGTAGGTAAATGTAGAGGTAGCGTGCCGACGGCGATCACATCGACCTTGGAACCATTCCCGACGCGCATCGTCACCTCGTCCTTCGCCAGTCTCCGCTTATTCCGCAGCTCCTGCTGTGAGTTACAAATATGAGCAACGACACCGGTATCAAATACCCAGGAGTTACTACGAGTACTGGTAAGGTACACATCAATTACATGTATATCACATATACCTTTAGTGTTGCCGGCCTTCTTGTCCGCTAAGTATTTGGGGCAGTTTCGCTTCCAGTGACCCTTCCCTTTACAATAAAAGCACTCAGTCTCGGGCTTGGGTCCATTCTTTGGCTTCTTCCCGGCAGCTTGCTTACCGGGCGCGGCAACTCCCTTGCCGTCCTTCTTGAAGTTCTTTTTACCCTTGCCCTTCTTCAACTTAGTGGTTTTATTCACCATCAACACTTGATGTTCCTTCTTGACTTCTACCTCTGCTGATTTCAGCATAGCAAATACTTCAGGAATGGTCTTTTCCATCCCCTGCATATTGAAGTTCATCACAAAGCTCTTGTAGCTCGGTGGAAGCTACTGGAGAATTCTGTCAATGACCGCATCATCCGGGAGATTAACTCCTAGCTGAGTCAAGCGGTTATGTAACCCAGACATAGTGAGTATGTGCTCACTGACAGAACTATTTTCCTCCATCTTACAACTGAAGAATTTGTCGGAGACTTCATATCTCTCGACCCGGGCATGAGCTTGGAAAACCATTTTCAGCTCCTCGAACATCTCATATGCTCCGTGTTGCTCAAAACGCTTTTGGAGCTCCGGTTCTAAGCTGTAAAGCATGCCGCACTGAACGAGGGAGTAATCATCAGCACGTGACTGCCAAGCGTTCATAACATCTTGGTTCTCTGGGATGGGTGCTTCACCTAGCGTTCCTTCTAGCACATATGCTTTCTTGGCAGCTATGAGGATGATCCTCAGGTTCCGGACCCAGTCCGTATAGTTGCTGCCATCATCTTTCAGCTTGGTTTTCTCTAGGAACGCGTTGAAGTTCATGTTGACATGAGCGTTGGCCATTTGATCTACAAGACATATTTTGCAAAGATTTTAGACTAAGTTCATGATAATTAAGTTCATCTAATCAAATTATTTAATGAACTCCCACTCATATTTGACATCCCTCTAGTCATCTAAGTGTTACATGATCCGAGTCGACTAGGCCGTGTCCGATCATCATGTGAGACGGACTAGTCATCATCGGTGAACATCTCCATGTTGATCGTATCTTCCATACGACTCATGTTCGACCTTTCGGTCTCTGTGTTCCGAGGCCATGTCTGTACATGCTAGGCTCGTCAAGTTAACCTAAGTGTTTTGCATGTGTAAAACTGTCTTACACCCATTGTATGTGAACGTAAGAATCTATCACACTCGATCATCACGTGGTGCTTCAAAACATCGAACTTTAGCAACGGCGCACAGTTAGGGGGAACACTTTCTTGAAATTATTATAAGGGATCATCTTATTTACTACCGTCGTTCTAAGTAAACAAGATGCATAAACATAATAAACATCACATGCAATTATATAGTAGTGACATGATATGGCCAATATCATATAGCTCCTTTGATCTCCATCTTCGGGGCTCCATGATCATCTTCGTCACCGGCATGACACCATGATCTCCATCATCATGATCTCCATCATCGTGTCTCCATGAAGTTGCTCGCCAACTATTACTTCTACAACTATAGCTAACGGTTTAGCAATAAAGTAAAGTAATTACATGGCGTTAAATCATTGACACGCAGGTCATACAATAATTAAGACAACTCCTATGGCTCCTGCCGGTTGTCATACTCATCGACATGCAAGTCGTGATTCCTATTACAAGAACATGATCTCATACATCACAATGTATCATTCATCATTCATCACAACTTTTGGCCATATCACATCACAAAGCAATTGCTGCGAAAACAAGTTAGACGTCCTCTAATTGTTGTTGCATCTTTTACGTGGCTGCAATAGGGTTCTAGCAAGAACGTTTTCTTACCTACGAAAAAGCCACAACGTGATTTGTCAACTTCTATTTACCCTTCATAAGGACCCTTTTTATCGAATCTGCTCCAACTAAAGTGGGAGAGACAGACACCCGCTAGCCACCTTATGCAACTAGTGCATGTTAGTCGGTGGAACCTGTCTCACATAAGCGTACGTGTAAGGTCGGTCCGGGCCGCTTCATCCCACAATACCGCTGAAGCAAAATAAGACTAGTAGTGGCAAGAAAATTGACAACATCCACGCCCACAACAGATTTGTGTTCTACTCGTGCAATTGAGAACTACGCATAGACCGAGCTCATGATGCCACTATTGGGGAACGTTGCATCAAATAAAAATTTTCCTACGTTCACCAAGATCAATCTATGAGTTCATCTAGCAACGAGAGAGAGGAGTGCATCTACATACCCTTGTAGATCGCGAGCGGAAGCGTTCAAGAGAACAGGGTTGAGGGAGTCGTACTCGTCGTGATCCAAATCACCGGAGATCCTAGCGCTGAACGGACGACACCTCCGCGTTCAACACACGTACGGTAAGCGTCACGTCTCCTCCGTCTTGATCCAGCAAGGGGGAAGGAGAGGTTGATGAAGATCCAGCAGCACGACGGCGTGGTGGTGGATGCAGCAGGGTTCCGGCAGGGCTTCGCCAAGCGACTACGGGAGGAGGAGGTGTAGCAAGGGGGGTAGGGAGGCGCCAGGTGTCAAGGTGCGGCTGCCCTCCCACCCCCCTCTTTATATAGGGACCCCAGTGTTGGGGAACGTTGCAGAAAACAAAAATTTTCCTACGGTTTCACCAAGATCCATCTATGAGTTCATCTAGCAACAAGTGATTAGATGCATCTACGTACCTTGTAGATCGCGAGCGGAAGCGTTCAAAGAACGGGGATGAGGTAGTCGTACACGACGTGATCCAAATCACCGGAGATCCTAGCACCGAACGGACGGCACCTCCGCGTTCAACACACGTACAGAACAGCCACGTCTCCTCCTTCTTGATCCAGCAAGGGGAGAGGAGAGGTTGAGGGAGATGGCACCAGCAGCAGCACGACGGTGTGGTGTTGATGGAGCTGCAGTACTCCGGCAGGGCTTCGCCAAGTGCTATGGAGGAGGAGGAGGTGTTGGAGAGGGAGAAGGAGGCAACCAACGGCGTGGGAGAAAAGCCCTCCTTCCCTCACTATATATAGGAGGGCCAAGGGGGGGCGCCGGCCCTAGGAGATCCAATCTCCTAGGGTGGGGCGGCGGCCAAGGGGGGTTTCCCTCCCCCCCAAGGCACCTAGGAGGTGCCTTCCCCTCCTAGGACTCTTTCCCCTTGTAACCCTAGGCACATGGGCCTCTTGGGGCTGGTGCCCTTGGCCCATGTAGGCCAAGGCGCACCCCCTACAGCCCATGTGGCCCCCCCGGATGGGTGGCCCCACCCGGTGGACCCCCGGGACCCTTCCGGTGGTCCCGGTACAATACCGATAACCCCGAAACTTGTCCCGATGCCCGAAACAGGACTTCCCATATATAAATCTTTACCTCCGGACCATTCCGGAACTCCTCGTGATGTCCGGGATCTCATCCGGGACTCCAAAAAACATTCGGGTTACTGCATATACATATCCCTACAACCCTAGCGTCACCGAACCTTAAGTGTGTAGACCCTACGGGTTCGGGAGACATGTAGACATGACCGAGATCACTCTCCGGTCAATAACCAACAGCAGGATCTGGATACCCATGTTGGCTCCCACATGCTCCTCGATGATCTCATCGGATGAACCACGATGTCGAGGATTCACGCAACCCCGTATGGAATTCCCTTTGTCAATCGATATGTTACTTGCCCGAGATTCGATCGTCGGTATCCCAATACCTCGTTCAATCTCGTTACCGGCAAGTCACTTTACTCGTACCGTAATACATGATCCCGTGACCAGACACTTGGTCACTCTGAGCTCATTATGATGATGCATTACCGAGTGGGCCCAGTGATACCTCTCCGTCATACGGAGTGACAAATCCCAGTCTTGATCCATGTCAACCCAACAGACACTTTCGGAGATACCCGTAGTATACCTTTATAGTCACCCAGTTACGTTGTGACGTTGGGTATACCCAAAGCACTCCTACGGTATCCAGGAGTTACACGATCTCATGGTCTAAGGAAAAGATACTTGACATTGGAAAACTCTAGCAAACGAACTATACGATCTTGTGCTATGTTTAGGATTGGGTCTTGTCCATCACATCATTCTCCTAATGATGTGATCTCGTTATCAATGACATCCAATGTCCATAGTCAGGAAACCATGACTATCTGTTGATCAACAAGCTAGTCAACTAGAGGCTTACTAAGGATATGTTGGTGTCTATTATTCACACATGTATCACGATTTCCGGATAATACAATTATAGCATGAATAAAGACAATTATCATGAACAAGGAAATATAATAATAATGCTTTTATTATTTCCTCTAGGGCATATTTCCAACAGTCTCCCACTTGCACTAGAGTCAATAATCTAGTTACATTGTGATGAATCGAACACCCATGGAATTCTGGTGTTGATCATGTTTTGCTCTAGGGAGAGGTTTAGTCAACGGATCCGCTACATTCAGGTCCGTATGTACTTTACAAATCTCTATGTCTCCATCTTGAACATTTTCACGAATGGAGTTGAAGCGACGCTTGATGTGCCTTGTCTTCTTGTGAAACCTGGGCTCCTTGGCAAGAGCAGTAGCTCCAGTGTTGTCACAGAAGAGCTTGATCGGCCCCGACGCATTGGGTATGACTCCTAGGTCGGTGATGAACTCCTTCACCCAAATTGCTTCATGCGCTGCCTCCGAGGCTGCCATGTACTCCGCTTCACATGTAGATCCCGCCACGACGCTCTGCTTGCAACTGCACCAGCTTACTGCCCCACCATTCAAAATATACACGTATCCGGTTTGTGACTTTGAGTCATCCAGATCTGTGTCGAAGCTAGCGTCGACGTAACCCTTTACGACGAGCTCTTCGTCACCTCCGTAAACGAGAAACATTTCCTTAGTACTTTTCAGGTACTTCAGGATATTCTTGACCGCTGTCCAGTGTTCCTTGCCGGGATTACTTTGGTACCTGCCTACCAAACTTACGGCAAGGTTTACATCAGGTCTGGTACATAGCATGGCATACATAATAGAACCTATGGCTGAGGCATAGGGGATGACACTCATCTCTTCTATATCTTCTGCCGTGGTCAGACATTGAGCTGAGCTCAATTTCACACCTTGCAGCACACGCAAGAACCCCTTCTTAGACTGATCCATATTGAACTTCTTCAATATCTTATCAAGGTATGTGCTTTGTGAAAGACCTATGAGGCGTCTCGATCTATCTCTATAGATCTTGATTCCTAATATATAAGCAGCTTCTCCAAGGTCGTTCATCGAAAAACTTTTATTCAAGTAGGCCTTGATGCTGTCCAAGAGTTCTATATCATTTCCCATCAAAAGTATGTCATCTACATATAGTATGAGAAATGCTACAGAGCTCCCACTCACTTTCTTGTAAACGCAGGCTTCTCCATAAGTCTGCGTAAACCCAAACGCTTTGATCATCTCATCAAAGAGAATGTTCCAACTCCGAGATGCTTGCACCAGCCCATAAATCGAGCGTTGGAGCTTGCACACCTTGTTAGCATTCTTAGGATCGACAAAACCTTCCGGTTGCATCATATACAATTCTTCCTTAAGGAAACCATTAAGGAATGCCGTTTTGACGTCCATTTGCCATATCTCATAATCGTAGAATGCGACAATTGCTAACATGATTCGGACGGACTTTAGCTTCGCTACCGGTGAGAAAGTCTCATCGTAGTCAACCCCTTGAACTTGTCGATAACCCTTAGCGACAAGCCGAGCCTTATAGATGGTCACATTACCATCCGCGTCTGTCTTCTTCTTAAAGATCCATTTATTTTCTATGGCTCGCCGCTCAACGGGCAAGTCAGTCAAAGTCCATACTTCGTTTTCATACATGGATCCTATCTCGGATTTCATGGCTTCTAGCCATTTGTCGGAATCCGGGCCCGCCATCGCTTCTTCATAGTTTGAAGGTTCACCGTTGTCTAACAACATGATTTCCAAGACAGGGTTGCCGTACCACTCTGGTGCGGAACGTGTCCTTGTGGACCTTCGAATTTCAGTAGGAGCTTGATCAGAAGCATCTTGATCATCATCAATAACTTCCTCTCTAGTTGGTGCAGGCACCTCAGGAACATTTTCTTGAGTTGTGCCATTTTCCGGTTCAAGAGGTAATACTTCATCAAGTTCTACTTTCCTCCCACTTACTTCTTTCGAGAGAAACTCTTTCTCTAGAAAGGACCCATTCTTGGCAACAAAGATCTTGCCTTCGGATCTGAGGTAGAAGGTGTACCCAATAGTTTCTTTAGGGTATCCTATGAAGACGCATTTTTCCGACTTGGGTTCGAGCTTTTCAGGTTGAAGTTTCTTGACATAAGCATCGCATCCCCAAACTTTCAGAAACGACCGCCTAGGTTTCTTCCCAAACCATAATTCAAACGGTGTCGTCTCAACGGATTTCGACGGGCCCTATTCAAAGTGAATGCGACAGTCTCTAAAGCATAGCCCCAAAAACATAGCGGTAAATCGGTAAGAGACATCATAGATCGTACCATATCTAATAGAGTGCGATTACGACGTTCGGACACACCATTACGCTGAGGTGTTCCAGGCGGCGTGAGTTGTGAAACTATTCCACATTTTCTTAAGTGTGTGCCAAACTCGTGACTCAAGTATTCTCCTCCACGATCTGATTGCAGGAACTTGTTTTTCCTGTCACGTTGATTCTCAACCTCACTCTAAAATTCCTTGAACTTTTCAAAGGTCTCAGACTTGTGTTTCATTAAGTAGACATACCCATATCTACTCAAGTCATCAGTGAGGGTGAGAACATAACGATAGCCACCGCGAGCCTCAACACTCATTGGACCGCACAGATCAGTATGTATGATTTCCAATAAGTTGGTTGCTCGCTCCATTGTTCCTGAGAACGGAGTCTTGGTCATTTTACCCATGAGGCATGGTTAGCACGTGTCAAATGATTCGTAATCAAGTGACTCTAAAAGTCCATCTGCATGGAGCTTCTTCATGCGTTTGACACCTATGTGACCAAGGCGGCAATGCCACAAGTATGTGGGACTATCATTATCAACTTTACATCTTTTGGTACTCACACTATGAATATGCGTAGCATTACGCTCGAGATTCATTAAGAATAAACCATTCACCATAGGAGCATGACCATAAAACATATCTCTCATATAAACAGAACAACCATTATTCTCGGATTTAAATGAGTAGCCATCTCGAATTAAACGAGATCCTGATACAATGTTCATGCTCAAAGCTGGCACTAAATAACAATTATTAAGGTTTAAAACTAATCCCGAAGGTAAATGTAGAGGTAGCGTGCCGACGGCGATCACATTGACCTTGGAACCATTCCCGACGCGCATCGTCACCTCGTCCTTTGCCAGTCTCCGCTTATTCCGCAGCCCCTGCTTTGGGTTACAAATGTGAGCAACTGCACCGGTATCAAATACCCAGGAGCTACTACGGGTACTAGCAAGGTACACATCAATTACATGTATATCATATATACCTTTTGTTTTGCCGGCCTTCTTGTCCGCTAAGTATTTGGGGCAGTTCCGCTTCCAGTGACCACTTTCCTTGCAATAAAAGCACTCAGTCTCGGGCTTGGGTCCATTCTTTGGCTTCTTCCCGGCAGCTTGCTTACCGGGCGCGGCAACTCCCTTGCCGTCCTTCTTGAAGTTCTTTTTACCCTTGCCCTTCTTCAACTTAGTGGTTTTATTCACCATCAACACTTGATGTTCCTTCTTGACTTCTACCTCTGCTGATTTCAGCATAGCAAATACTTCAGGAATGGTCTTTTCCATCCCCTGCATATTGAAGTTCATCACAAAGCTCTTGTAGCTCGGTGGAAGCTACTGGAGAATTCTGTCAATGACCGCATCATCCGGGAGATTAACTCCTAGCTGAGTCAAGCGGTTATGTAACCCAGACATAGTGAGTATGTGCTCACTGACAGAACTATTTTCCTCCATCTTACAACTGAAGAATTTGTCGGAGACTTCATATCTCTCGACCCGGGCATGAGCTTGGAAAACCATTTTCAGCTCTTCGAACATCTCATATGCTCCATGTCTCTCAAAACGCTTTTGGAGCCCCGGCTCTACGCTGTAAAGCATGCCGCACTGAACGAGGGAGTAGTCATCGGTACGTGCCTGCCAAGCGTTCATAACGTCTTGTTCTGCAGGGAGAACAGGTGCGTCACCCAGCGGTGCTTGTAGGACATAATCTTTCTTGGCAGCTATGAGGATGATCCTCAGTTTCCGGACCCAGTCCGTATAGTTGCTGCCATCGTCTTTCAGCTTGGTTTTCTCTAGGAACGCGTTGAAGTTGAGGACTACGTTGGCCATTTGATCTACAAGACATATTGTAAAGATTTAGACTAAGTTCATGATAATTAAGTTCATCTAATCAAATTATAATGAACTCCCACTTAGATAAACATCCCTCCTATAATCTAAGTATAACATGATCCGAGTTAACTAGGCCGTGTCCGATCATCACGTGAGACGGTCTAGTCAACATCGGTGAACATCTTCATGTTGATCGTATCTTCTATACGACTCATGCTCGACCTTTCGGTCTTCTGTGTTCCGAGGCCATGTGTATACACATGCTAGGCTCGTCAAGTCAACCTAAGTGTTTGCATGTGTAAATCTGTCTTACACCCGTTGTATGTGAACGTTTGAATCAAACACCCGATCATCACGTGGCGCATTGAAACAACGAACTGTCGCAATGGTGCACAGTTAGGGGGAACACTTCTTGAAATTATTATGAGGGATCATCTTATTTACTATCGTCGTTCTAAGTAAACAAGATGCAAAACATGATAAACATCAAATGCAATCAAATAATAATAGTGACATGATACGGCCAATATCACATAGCTCCTTTGATCTCCATCTTGGGGCTCCATGATCATCTTGTCACCGGCATGACACCATGATCTCCATCATCACGATCTCCATCCTTGTGTCTCCATGAAGTTGCTCGCCAACTATTACTTCTACTACTATGGCTAACGCGTTTAGCAATAAAGTAAAGTAATTTACATGGCGTTTCTCAATGACACGCAGGTCATACAAAAAATATAGACAACTCCTATGGCTCCTGCCGGTTGTCATACTCATCGACATGCAAGTCGTGATTCCTATTACAATAGCATGAACATCTCATACATCACATATAGATCATTCATCATTCATCACAACTTTGGCCATATCATATCACAAAGCACTTGCTGCAAAAACAAGTTAGACGTCCTCTAATTGTTGTTGCAAGTTTTACGTGGCTGAAGTAGGGTTCTAGCAAGAACGTTTTCTTACCTACGTGAAAGCCACAACGTGATTTGTCAACTTCTATTTACCCTTCATAAGGACCCTTTTCATCGAATCCGCTCCAACTAAAGTAGGAGAGACAGACACCCGCCAGCCACCTTATGCAACTAGTGCATGTTAGTCGGTGGAACCGGTCTCACGTAAGCGTACGTGTAAGGTTGGTCCGGGCCGCTTCATCCCACAATACCGTTGAAGTAAGATAAGACTAGTAACGGCAAGAAAGTTGACAACATCTACGCCCACAACAAATTGTGTTCTACTCGCGCAAGAAGAACTACGCATAGACCTAGCTCATGATGCCACTGTTGGGGAACGTTGCAGAAAACAAAAATTTTCCTATGGTTTCACCAAGATCCATCTATGAGTTCATCTAGCAACGAGTGATTAGATGCATCTACGTACCTTGTAGATCGCGAGTGGAAGCGTTCAAAGAACGGGGATGAGGTAGTCGTACACGACGTGATCCAAATCACCGGAGATCCTAGCACCGAACGGACGGCACCTCCGCGTTCAACACACGTACGGAACAGCCACGTCTCCTCCTTCTTGATCCAGCAAGGGGAGAGGAGAGGTTGAGGGAGATGGCACCAGCAGCAGCACGACGGCGTGGTGTTGATGGAGCTGCAGTACTCCGGCAGGGCTTCGCCAAGCGCTATGGAGGAGGAGGAGGTGTTGGAGAGGGAGAAGGAGGCAACCAATCCCTCCTTCCCTCACTATATATAGGAGGGCCAAGGGGGGGCGCCGGCCCTAGGAGATCCAATCTAATAGGGTGGGGCGGCGGCCAAGGGGGGTTTCCCTCCCCCCCAAGGCACCTAGGAGGTGCCTTCCCCTCCTAGGACTCTTTCCCCTTGTAACCCTAGGCGCATGGGCCTCTTGGGGCTGGTGCCCTTGGCCCATGTAGGCCAAGGCGCACCCCCTACAGCCCATGTGGCCCCCCCGGATGGGTGGCCCCACCCGGTGGACCCCCGGGACCCTTCCGGTGGTCCCGGTACAATACCGATAACCCCGAAACTTGTCCCGATGCCCGAAACAGGACTTCCCATATATAAATCTTTACCTCCGGACCATTTCGGAACTCCTCGTGACGTCCGGGATCTCATCCGGGACTCCAAAAAACATTCGGGTTACTGCATATACATATCCCTACAACCCTAGCGTCACCGAACCTTAAGTGTGTAGACCCTACGGGTTCGGGAGACATGTAGACATGACCGATATCGCTCTCCGGTCAATAACCAAAAGCGGGATCTGGATACCCATGTTGGCTCCCACATGCTCCTCGATGATCTCATCGAATGAACCATGATGTCGAGGATTCACGCAACCCCGTATGTAATTCCCTTTGTCAATCGATGTGTTACTTGCCCGAGATTCGATCGTCGGTATCCCAATACCTCGTTCAATCTTGTTACCGGCAAGTCACTTTACTCGTACCGTAATACATGATCCCGTTACCAGACACTTGGTCACTCTGAGCTCATTATGATGATGCATTACCGAGTGGGCCCAGTGATACCTCTCCGTCATACGGAGTGACAAATCCCAGTCTTGATCCATGTCAACCCAATAGACCCTTTCGGAGATACCCGTAGTATACCTTATAGTCACCCAGTTACGTTGTGACGTTTGGTATACCCAAAGCACTCCTACGGTATCCGGGAGTTACACGATCTCATGGTCTAAGGAAAAGATACTTGACATTGGAAAACTCTAGCAAACGAACTATACGATCTTGTGCTTTGTTTAGGATTGGGTCTTGTCCATCACATCATTCTCCTAATGATGTGATCTCGTTATCAATGACATCCAATGTCCATAGTCAGGAAACCATGACTATTTTTTGATCAACGAGCTAGTCAACTAGAGGCTTACTAGGGACATGTTGGTGTCTATTATTCACACATGTATCACGATTTCCGGATAATACAATTATAGCATGAATAAAGACAATTATCATGAACAAGGAAATATAATAATAATGCTTTTATTATTGCCTCTAGGGCATATTTCCAACACCCAGTGGAGGGGGGACACCGGCCCTGGAGATGGGATCTCCAAAGGGGGGGCGGCGGCCAGGGGGTGGAGTGCCCCCAAGGCAAGTGGAGGCGCCCCTCCCCTAGGGTTCCCAACCCTAGGCGCAGAGGGGGGCCCAGGGGGGCGCACCAGCCCACCAGGGGCTGGTTACCCTCCCACTTCAGCCCATGCGGCCCTCCGGGACAGGTGGCCCCACCCGGTGGACCACCGGGACCCTTCCGGTGGCCCCGGTACAATACCGGTAACCCCCAAAACTTTCCCGATGGCCGAAACTCGACTTCCCATATATAATTCTTTACCTCCGGACCATTCCGGAACTCCTCGTGACATCCGGGATCTCATCCGGGACTCCTAACAACTTTCAGTTTGCTGCATACTAATATCTTTACAACCCTAGCGTCACCGAACCTTAAGTGTGTAGACCCTATGGGTTCGGGAGACATGTAGACATGACCGAGACGGCTCTCCGGTCAATAACCAATAGCGGGATCTGGATACCCATGTTGGCTCCCACATGCTCCTCGATGATCTCATCGGATGAACCACGATGTCGAGGATTTAAGCAACCCCGTATACAATTCCCTTTGTCAATCGGTACGTTACTTGCCCGAGATTCGATTGTCAGTATCCCAATACCTCGTTCAATCTCGTTACCGGCAAGTCACTTTACTCGTACTGTAATGCATGATCCCGTGACCAGACACTTGGTCACTTTAAGCTCATTATGATGATGCATTATCGAGTGGGCCCAGAGATACCTCTCCGTCATACGGAGTGACAAATCCCAGTCTCGATCCATGTCAACCCAACAGACACTTTCGGAGATACCTGTAGTGCACCTTTATAGTCACCCAGTTACGTTGTGACGTTTGGTACACCCAAAGCACTCCTACGATATCCGGGAGTTGCATGATCTCATGGTCTAAGGAAAAGATACTTGACATTGGAAAAGCTCTAGCAAACGAACTACACGATCTTTGTGCTATGCTTAGGTTTGGGTCTTGTCCATCACATCATTCTCCTAATGATGTGATCCCGTTATCAATGACATCCAACTGTCCATATTCAGGAAACCATGACTATCTGTTGATCAACGAGCTAGTCAACTAGAGGCTCACTAGGGACATGTTATGGTCTAAGTATTCACACGTGTATTACGATTTCCGGATAATACAATTATAGCATGTATAAAAGACAATTATCATGAACAAGGAAATATAGTAATAATCCTTTTATTATTGCCTCTAGGGCATATTTCCAACAAAGCCAGTGAGTACTTTGAATGTACTCGCAAACATTATGAACACGTGTATAATATAACAAATGATAAACACGCTCTGAAATATTCTATGATCACCACGACAATCATAAAACAAAATCTCTGATGCATGCAAGCAGGTTATTTATATACATGAGAATGCAATAACAGAGTAGTAATAAAATGCACCGGTCGGGTGTCTGAAGAGACGCCTCGAAAGGTTAGCAAATAACGGGCATGTCTCAGTCTGGCGTCTGAGTGACACCACATAAAGGTCTTATAAAGTAAATATATAACAAGCATGCCACAGTCGGGCGTCTGAGCGACACCACATAAAGGGCTTATAATGTAAATAAATAACAAGCATGCCACAGTCGAGCGTCTGAGCGACACCACATAAAGGGCTTATAAGGTAAATAAATAACAAGCATGCCACAGTCGGGCGTCTGAGCGACACCACATAAAGGCCTTATATGGTAAATAAATAATAAACATGCCACAGTCGGGCGTCTATGTGACACCACATAAAGGGCTTATAACGGAATAATCACAGTGAATATCCAGGAGGTTGAACCGTCCCAGGGATACTCAATGAATCAAATAATGAACATAGTTAGTTTACCATAATATTAATCATAATCATCATATGTCACCGGTCATAGTCAATGTTCTGACTTAGTAGTTTTTCCTCCGAAGACCAACACTAAGACCGACACTAGACCCAACCCAGACTGTAGTCCTTAACCATGGACACGGCTATTCGAATAGATGTTTAATCTCTGCAGAGGGTGTACCCTTTACCCACGAGTAACAGATTCCTTTAGTCCATCGGGACTAATTCCGTCTACGGTCTTTCAATTGAAAACACACCTGACCTGAACACACCGGCTTAACTTACCGGTGTCTGGAATCACCCACGACACCTGTCAAGCAAAACTCTAAGTGGGGAGGCTACAACCTCGCGTAGCATGGGATCAAACTTATATCGCGCGCTCTAAGGGGTGGCCTCCCCTCTCGGTCCCAACCGGAAACACCCATGCCCCCGGACCAGGTGGCCTGCCTACCGGCTTCAACAGGTATCTTCCACCATGGCCTCTCTGTACGGTGTGTGCTAGAAAGGGGTTGACGACTTACTGAACCGTACCCTACTTGTTGTAGGGACAAGTGGTAGTACGAAACAAGTATGGGGGTTACTGGAACAAGACTCGATCTATGGTCGACTCAGGAGGTTTAAGTATTCCCTGCATGATTAGCATAACGAATATATTTCATCCAACAAACAGAATCACCACTCATCATACCCCCTCATGCCATGCCGGACACACTCGTCTTGACGAGGAACTAGGGGCAAGCTCAGGTCTACCCAAGACAGAGACTTTCCTGGCTTCCTTCCGGCAGGCACGAAAAGCATACGAGGATGATTACTGTCACAAGCTTGACCATTTCCAACAGCAAGGAAATCTCCAATATGCATTCATGCAAATGATCATATTACCACATAAAATAACGAGTTCTACGTATTGAGGTGGTGTTATAATCGTGTCAAACAATGCTTGAAAAATATTATGCCAGGGTTCAGAATGCTTGCCTCCAAGTTGTGGGGAGGCAGGGTGCACTCCAAAACTTTTGAAAGTTTTCTCCTCTCTCCAAAAATCCTATTAAAAATATTTTTGAATCAATACATAGTTTCAAAAACAGTACCAAAAAGTTGTCTGAATTTTTTTCAAATAAATTTGAAAATAAAATAGGCAATATTTGAGAAAGGTAGGAAAAAGAATCAATTCATTTGGGGTTATATTTAAAAAGTTATAGCCAGTCAAACTTTAGTCAACCTTTTGTTTTTAAAATAAAACTGAAAAAAAGAAAAACGTTTCGAAACGAGTACACGTCGAAGACGTACTTTGGAAATGCGCCTCCACTAAAAACACGTGGCGGTGGGGCTGGGTCACTGACAGTGGGTCCAACGGGCCCACTGGTCAGGTTTGACTAGTCCCCCGCCCTCTTCCTCCTCCGTCCGAGCCGAGGCGGGGGCTCCGGCGATCGACGTCAGCGAACGGCGGCTCCTCACGGGGCTCTGAGGGCGGGGATGGATCCGCCACTCCAGGGCGGTCCTCCCGGTGGTTGAGAGGGTGGCGGGGGTGGAGGGAGTAGCCGGCGGCAAGCTCCGCGGCAGACGGTAGTTTCGGGTGAGATGGCGGGTTTGGGATACGGTGGATCCCGAGCGGGTTTGTGGTGCTGGGCGGCTCCGTAGGGTCATGGGCAGTCGAGCGGTGGCGCTGGAATGATGGGGGAGTACCTGGTTGCGACGAATGGAGCTGGGGCGTGGTGGCGGCCGAGCCGGTCGGATGCGGGGAAGAAGACCTCCTGCCGTTGATTGCTGGCCATGGGGGTTCCTAGGGAGATGGCTTGAGGCTGCCTGAGTGTTGGGCCGAGCTCGGGGCTCTCCATTTATAGCGTAGCGAGGTCGGTTCGCGGCGGCCGCGGATAAGATCGCCGGCGACCACCATTCTGTAGCAGCAGGGGGACGTGGCAGCGACGAGTGCTTGCGGACAAGCTTGCGGATGAGCCTGAGCTGCTCCAGGGGACAGGTGGCGAGCGCTAGTGGCTCGAGCGGCGCCGTCCGGGGCAGGAGCTGTCGGGCGGTGGTGGCGGCTTGCGGTGGCGGCACTGTAGGGCGCCAGGGTGGCCCTGCGATGAGGGAGGGGTCGGGCGCGGCGGCTGGGAGAGGGGAGAGGCCAGGACGGGCGCGGGGGAGGCGGCAACGCGACGCGGCGACCCGTGCGCATGCACGTGCAAAACGCGCGCTCTGGCCGCGCCCAGAGCGTGCACGCCAGGCGCTCGACGAAATCTCAGCGTGTGCTAGAGGATTAGGATGATGCTGGGGATTAGCAGGCCTGTGTTAGGGTCATCTAGGAGCTTAATGGACATGCTAGTTTGTCCAGACGTGCAAGGTCACAGTGCAAAACTAAAATCATGCCAAAACTGTCCCTGCACTCAAAGTGTTTGACAAAATGCCAAGAGCATCTAGAAAACTCTTGGAGAGGCCAAAATCTATAGATCAGGGTCTCTTTAGATGCAGGTGGGGATGGCAAGGTTAGTTGGCCAAGTCTAGAAACTAGATAGTGCAAATATTTTAGAAAACCAATATTGGGCGGAAACTAAAGGCTATCATTTCATGGACCAAAATATTCCAATGGGTTCATGCTCCTGGACTTAAGGGTTTTGTAGGAAGGACTACAAGCAGGAAAGAGAATCATGGGTAAAGGAGTAAGTTAAAATAGGATTGCAGTACAAATCATCACGTTGGACCAGAATGGAAATGAGGATGATTCACTCAATTTTTTCAAAGAACAACACTGGGTTTTTGCAAAAAGTTGAATAATATACTCCTACTGACATCCCAAAATTTTGGTGGAAGTTTTAAAGGGATATTTAATTAGGTTGTAGTGCAAAATTGCCCACTGGACCAGATTTGAAAACTTGGTGTAGAGCTCAAAATATTCAATGAATGAAATATATTTTTGCATAAAAGTTTTTTAAAAACATCACATGACATCCCCAAATTTTGGTGGGATTTTTAAATGAATTTATCAAAGGGTTGCATTGCAAATGGGGTCATAAACTTATGAAAACCATTTTAGATAGATAAAGCTCAGGGATAAATAATCATATAAATAATCCTACTGATAAAAGAATTGTTTTATTTGAGAGGGTAAATGCGTCCAATAATGATTGAAAAGTTTTCACTTGGGGTAAAAACTCCATAATAATAAAGAAAAGAATGGTTCTGAAATCAAAAGGAAAAAAATCCGGAAACTAAAAGTTTAAGTTTCCTGGCAAAATTTTAATAAACAAAACATCGTTAAATTTTTGGGGCATCACACTTTCTCCTTCTTCTCTTGAGCTTGTACTAATGATGGTTCATTCTCATTCATCACAACTTGATTGTCCTCAAAGTCTGCATAGAGAACAAAGTGTGCCTTATCCAACATATATTTCCCTATGCCCATCTTTGAGTTAATCAACTCTTGAATTTGTGGGGCATATCCACAACTTCTCTTTTGGTCTGCTGCTGTCCTCTTGATAGTCTCAACCATGAGGCTCATGACCTTGAATTTCTGTGGCACATCAAATATGTGTAGAAAATTAATTGCATGCCCTCTGATCATGTTGTGGTCACCTGACTTGGGCAAAAGAGTGTGCCTTAGGATCCAGTTGATCGTTGGTAGTCCTGACAGAAGAAAATGGACTGACCCAAACTTGAAAGTCTCAAGAGCTTTGTCTGGGATCTCCTTGTACATATGTGACATAGAATCGTGATCCATCTTTTTCTTGGCATAAACGTCCAAGTCATCTTCACTCTCCTTTGGGGCATTGATCAGATTGGCCCATTCCTCAATAGTTGATTGGTATCTCATACCTTCAGACATCCAAACTATCCTGCCATCTGGATAGAAATGTGCTGTGGAGTAGAATTGCATAATGAAATCATCATTCCAGTTTGTGAGCTTCTGCCCAACAAAGTCTGCAACTCCACACGCACTAAAGCTGTCATACACTCCAGGATAGTGTTCTTCATTCTCCTTTATGAAGGTCCAGTCGACCCATCTCATATCACACACTATAGGCTTCTTGTCCAACAAGATTGTCTCACAGAAATCCTGTTGTTCCTTTGTGTGGAACCTGTAATCAACAGCAGTCCTTCTCCTGGTGGCATATGGATCTGACTCTCTCCATAGCCTCAACCCTGAGTCTCTCCTGATCTTCATGTTCTCATCCACACGATGAGCATCATTGTGGTCTGGAATCTTGGGTTTGAGCTTCCTCAGGACTTGTCCTTCATCATCTTCCTCAGCAGCAACTTCAGGCACTGGGGCCTTGTTCTTCTCAGCAGCTGGTATACTCCTGGTATTCCTCTTAGGTGCACTCTTGGGCTTGGAGGCAGCTTTGGGTGCTTCTTTGGGCTTTGATGTTGCATCCCCTGACTTTCTAGCATCACCCATCAGCTTCTGTACCTTGGGTGCTGGTGTAGCAACCTCTTCTTCTTCTTCTTCTTCCATCATGGAAGGCTTTCCAATCACTCTGGCCATGGTCTTCTTGACCCTTTCCTTCTGCACCAGGCTCTTTGGGTTGGGATTCCAAAGATGCTTCAATGGAGGCTCTGGCTTTAGACATGGGTTGTCTTCCTGCTGGCCTTTTGATCTTCAGCCCTGGCTTAACTGCAGCTGAGCTATACTCCTTCTTGAGCACTTTCTTCTTTGAAATGGCCTCATCTTCTACTGCCACATAATCCTCATCCTCAGATTCTGAGCTTCTCTTCTTCCTTGTCCTGGTGGCAGCTTTGGGCAAATTGCTGGGAGTGCTTCTACTTCCCTCATCTAAGCTGCTAGAGGGACTAGTGCCCTCACTCATCTGAATCTGCTCCTCTGACTTGTTCTGGCTGTCACTTTGGTTTGACATGCTGCAAACACTGACTGCTGACCCTGTGAATAGTTATAGATGAGATAGAGTGGATGAGCATCACAAAATGCAGAGATTTTTTGCAAAAGAATGATTCAAAAACTTAGTTTTAGTTTTCCACAGAAAGCATTTCGGATCAACCGATTTTCAAACTCGGTGATACCGAAGCAGTTTTGGAACCTAAACTAATGAGCTTGGTCAGACCGAGTCACAGTTCGGTAGCACCAAGACTGCTAGGGTTTCACAAAGTTCTAAAATCGGTCACACTGATTAGCAATTCTCGGTCAGACCGAGAGTTACTAGTGCAATGGCGTTAGCCGTATCGGTGGGACCGAGTTTTTCAACTCGGTGGGACCGAGATGGTTTCGGCGGAAACCTAACCCTAAATTTTCAAATCGCATCTATTCTAAGGATTGTTTTGACTGGATAGAGATGTTTCAATCGTGGCAAGAATCATAATGAACACAATGTGCTAACAATCAGACGAGTATAGCACTATGATCGAGTTCATACTCTAGTTCGGTGATGAACTCGTTACAGCGGCAACGGCGGAGATGAAATCCATTGGCGGCGGGGGAGACCAGCGACAGGAGGCGGCTGGTGACGAAGTCGACGATCCGGAGACCTAGAAGGCAGAGAGAGCTATGCGCGGGCGAAGATATTTGGAGAAAGTTTTCCAAATTTTTGCCCGTGTGAATATATAGCCCGACACTGTCGGTGTGACCGAGTGGAACAACTCAGTGGCACCGAGATGCATAACTGCTGACAGTTACAGCAACTCGGTGTGACCGAAAAGTTCAAATCGGTTGCACTGAGATTGAAAACCTAGATCGAATTAGTGATCTGGGTATGACCGAAATGGAGGAATCGGTCAGACCGAAAAGCACAAAGAAGTTTTGGAAGTTTAAGTCTATGATGAATCGGGGACTCCGAGCGCTCCTCACACAGAGTGGTTCGAATCTGACTTGATCAAATTTTGTGATGTAGCATGAATAGAGTCGGAGATGAGAAAAGCATAGATAGCTAGAGAAGGTTCTTAGGCATTCTTGTCCATCCACTTGGCCAAAGAAAAAGAAACCAATCAATCAAAACAAGAAGTGGATGTCCTCGAATGAGTAAAATATGCAACCAACATGCTCACACAATAAAATGACAAATGAAATATATGACAAAGCATGCACAAACAATTCTAGCATCTATCAAACAATTGGCGATGACTAGGTCATCTATATATGAGTATATTGACTTAGGAGTCAAATGAGAACATTTGATCATAGGTCATACTCATCGTTTAAGCTCAAGTGGGGTTACCATTTTTACATAATGCATTGATGTGTTCACATCATTAGAGTTGCTTTGACTCAATTCTTAGAGTTAAGCTCCCCCTAGATGTGAGATCCCCCCCTTAGAGGGATGAACTAACCTTGGGTTTTGTCGATGATGACTTCATGTAGGTGTTGAAGATGTGGATGCTCAATGTTGATGTAGATCATTTGGAGCAATCCTTTGGAGTGAATTGCACTTTCAATACCTACATGGGTTAGTCCCACAAGGAACAAACAAGAATATCCATAGACATAGAGTGATGCACACACAAGATGATGTCCATGAAAACATTAGGTTACCTTGTCCTCTGCCTTACCAACATGAGGGTTTGTGACTCCTTAAACTAGTGCAAGATATGGAAGTTGATTGCACTTGTCCTTGCCATAATGATATGAGTGAAGAATGTTGGCGGAGTCACCCTCAAGAACTCTCTAGTTCTTCTTCTTCGGGATCCACATCATCTTGATGGGAATCCTTGGAGTTGTAGTTGTACTTGATGAAGTAGAACTTGACGTAGTCTTGGGAACCCACTTGACCAAGGCCTTAGGTGCTTCTTCAAATGCATCAATCTCCTCTTGAAGCCTGTCCTTGCCTTTGTTCTTGTGGTCTTGTGGTGGAAGATCATCTTGTGCTTGCGTTCCCTTGAAGGAAGTAGGATCATACTTCTCTTGTTGAGGAACAAACTTCATCTTGGGGTATTGATCTTCTTCCCACTCAACTCCATTGGCATTGAACTTTCGTTCAAAACCAACACCTTGATTCTTCCAGTGCCTTCCTTGCTTGCGTACAATTTCCTCGAATTGCTTACTCCCGGCAAGGCTCTTGTATACACCTTTCTCTATAATTCCCTTCAATAAGCTGTTTTCTTGCTCAAGTGTAACTTGGCTAAGAGAATCATTAGTGGAATCAAGAGAATTACTAGAAGCAAAAATATTGGATTTAGCATTATTATTGTTACTACTATAGGAAGAATCTTTCTTGTTCTTGTTACTAGACTTGACTTGAGGCATGTAAGTAGATAAGAGTAAATGCTTGGCAATGTAAGAAGAACTTTTCTCACGGAGATCATCATTGATTGCCTTTAAGAACTCATGCTCTTACTCAAGATTGAGCTTTTCAAAGCGTAACTTCTCATGAGCCCTTAAAAGTTCTCGATGATCTTCGAAGATAGTTTCATGAGCTAACTTAAGAGTGGTTAGTTCTTTAGTTAGAAGCTCAATCTTCTCCTTATCATTGTCATTCGTTTTATCTTGATTAGCATGATTAATTGATGTTTCATCATAGTATTCATCACTAGAGTTGTCAATAAGTAAATCATCATCACCTAACAAGTCATCTTCATCACTATCAACATACTCGGGGTGTGTTACCTTAGGACCTTTTGAAGGAAATATGCCCTAGAGGCAATAATAAAGTTATTATTTATTTCCTTATAATCATGATAAATGTTTATTATTCATGCTAGAATTGTATTTTCCGGAAACATAATACATGTGTGAATACATAGACAAACAGAGTGTCACTAGTATGCCTCTACTTGACTAGCTCGTTAATCAAAGATGGTTATGTTTCCTAACCATGAACAATGAGTTGTTATTTGATTAACGAGGTCACATCATTAGTAGAATGATCTGATTGACATGACCCATTCCATTAGCTTAGCACCTGATCGTTTAGTATGTTGCTATTGCTTTCTTCATGACTTATACATGTTCCTATGACTATGAGATTATGCAACTCCCGTTTACCGGAGGAACACTTTGGGTACTACCAAACGTCACAATGTAAATGGGTGATTATAAAGGAGTACTACAGGTGTCTCCAATGGTCGATGTTGGGTTGGCGTATTTCGAGATTAGGATTTGTCACTCCGATTGTCGGAGAGGTATCTCTGGGCCCTCTCGGTAATACACATCACATAAGCCTTGCAAGCATTACAACTAATATGTTAGTTGTGAGATGATGTATTACGGAACGAGTAAAGAGACTTGCCGTTAAACGAGATTGAACTAGGTATTGGATACCGACGATCGAATCTCGGGCAAGTAACATACCGATGACAAAGGGAACAACGTATGTTGTTATGCGGTCTGACCGATAAAGATCTTCGTAGAATATGTAGGAGCCAATATGGGCATCCAGGTCCCGCTATTGGTTATTGACCAGAGACATGTCTCGGTCATGTCTACATTGTTCTCGAACCCGTAGGGTCCGCACGCTTAAGGTTACGATGACAGTTATATTATGAGTTTATGCATTTTGATGTACCGAAGGTTGTTCGGAGTCCCGGATGTGATCACGGACATGACGAGGAGTCTCGAAATGGTCGAGACATAAAGATTGATATATTGGAAGCCTATGTTTGGACATCGGAAGTGTTCCGGGTGAAATCGGGATTTTACCGGGTTACCGGGAGGTTACCGGAACCCCCCGGGAACCACATGGACCTTCATGGGCCTTAGTGGAAAGGAGAAAGGGGCAGCCCAAGGGGGCTGCGCGCCTCCCCCCTTCCCCTAGTCCTATTAGGACTAGGAGAGGTGGCCGGCCACCCCTCTCCCTCTTTCCCCCTTGGGAATCCTAGTTGGAATAGGATTGGAGGGGAGTCCTACTCCCGGTAGGAGTAGGACTCCTCCTGCGCCTCCTCCTCCTGGCCGGCGCACCCTCCCCCCTTGGCTCCTTTATATACTGAGGCAGGGGCACCTCTAAACACACAAGTTGACACAAGTTGATCTACGTGATCGATTCCTTAGCCGTGTGCGGTGCCCCCTGCCACCATATTCCTCGATAATACTGTAGCGGAGTTTAGGCGAAGCCCTGCTGCTGTAGTTCATCAAGATCGTCACCACGCCGTCGTGCTGACGAAACTCTTCCCCGACACTTTGCTGGATCGGAGTCCGGGGATCGTCATCGAGCTGAACGTGTGCTCGAACTCGGAGGTGCCGTAGTTTCGGTGCTTGATCGGTTGGATCGTGAAGACGTACGACTACTTCCTCTACGTCGTGTCATCGCTTCCGCAGTCGGTCTGCGTTGGGTACGTAGACAACACTCTCCTCTCGTTGCTATGCATCACATGATCCTGTGTGCGCGTAGGAAATTTTTGAAATTACTACGAAACCCAACAGTGGCATCCGAGCCTAGGTTAATGATGTTGATGTTATATGCACGAGTAGAACACAAGTGAGTTGTGGACGATACAAGTCATACTGCCTACCAGCATGTCATATTTTGGTTCAGCGGTATTGTTGGACGAGACGACCCGGACCAACCTTACGCGTACGCTTATGCGAGACCGGTTCCCTCGACGTGCTTTGCACAGAGATGGCTTGCGGGCGACTGCCTCTCCAACTTTAGTTGAACCAAGTATGGCTACGCCCGGTCCTTGCGAAGGTTAAAACGGAGTCTATTTGACAAACTATCGTTGTGGTTTTGATGCGTAGGTGAGATTGGTTCTTACTTAAGCCCGTAGCAGCCACGTAAAACATGCAACAACAAAGTAGAGGACGTCTAACTTGTTTTTGCAGGGCATGTTGTGATGTGATATGGTCAAGGCATGATTCTGAATTTTATTGTATGAGATGATCATGTTTTGTAACCAAGTTATCGGCAACTGGCAGGAGCCATATGGTTGTCGCTTTATTGTATGCAATGCAATCGCGATGTAATGCTTTACTTTATTACTAAACGGTAGTGATAGTCGTGGAAGCATAAGATTGGCGAGACGACAACGATGCTACGATGGAGATCAAGGTGTCGCGCCGGTGACGATGGTGATCATGACGGTGCTTCGGAGATGGAGATCACAAGCACAAGATAATGATGGCCATATCATATCACTTATATTGATTGCATGTGATGTTTATCTTTTTATGCATCTTATCTTGCTTTGATTGACGGTAGCATTATAAGATGATCTCTCACTAAATTATCAAGAAGAGTTCTCCCTGAGTATGCACCGTTGCAAAAGTTCTTCGTGCTGAGACACCACGTGATGATCGGGTGTGATAGGCTCTACGTTCAAATACAACGGGTGCAAAACAGTTGCGCACGCAGAATACTCAGGTTAAACTTGACGAGCCTAGCATATGCAGATATGGCCTCGGAACACGGAGACCGAAAGGTCGAGCGTGAATCATATAGTAGATATGATCAACATAATGATGTTCACCGATGAAACTACTCCATCTCACGTGATGATCGGACATGGTTTAGTTGATTTGGATCACGTGATCACTTAGAGGATTAGAGGGATGTCTATCTAAGTGGGAGTTCTTTAATAATATGATTAATTGAACTTAAAATTTATCATGAACTTAGTCCCTGATAGTATCTTGCTTGTTCATGTTGATTGTAGATAGATGGCTCGTGCTGTTGTTCCGTTAAATTTTAATGCGTTCCTTGAGAAAGCAAAGTTGAAAGATGATGGTAGCAATTACACGGACTGGGTCCGTAACTTGAGGATTATCCTCATTGCTGCACAGAAGAATTACGTCCTGGAAGCACCGCTGGGTGCCAGGCCTGCTGCTGGAGCAACGCCAGATGTTATGAACGTCTGGCAGAGCAAAGCTGATGACTACTCGATAGTTCAGTGTGCCATGCTTTACGGCTTAGAATCGGGACTTCAACGACGTTTTGAACGTCATGGAGCATATGAGATGTTCCAGGAGTTGAAGTTAATATTTCAAGCAAATGCCCGGATTGAGAGATATGAAGTCTCCAATAAGTTCTATAGCTGCAAGATGGAAGAGAACAGTTCTGTCAGTGAGCATATACTCAAAATGTCTGGGTATAATAATCACTTGATTCAATTGGGAGTTAATCTTCCAGATGATTGCGTCATTGACAGAATTCTCCAATCACTGCCACCAAACTACAAGAGCTTCGTGATGAACTATAATATGCAAGGGATGAACAAGACTATTCCCGAGCTCTTCGCAATGCTAAAAGCTGCGGAGGTAGAAATCAAGAAGGAGCATCAAGTGTTGATGGTTAACAAGACCACTAGTTTCAAGAAAAAGGGCAAAGGGAAGAAAAAGGGGAACTTCAAAAAGAACGGCAAGCAAGTTGCTGCTCAAGAGAAGAAACCCAAGTCTAGACCTAAGCCTGAAACTGAGTGCTTCTACTGCAAGCAGACTGGTTACTCGAAGCGGAACTGCCCCAAGTATTTGGCGGATAAGAAGGATGGCAAGGTGAACAAAGGTATATGTGATATACATGTTATTGATGTGTACCTTACCAATGCTCGCAGTAGCACCTGGATATTTGATACTGGTTCTGTTGCTAATATTTGCAACTCGAAACAGGGACTACAGAATAAGCGGGCACTGGCAAAGGACGAGGTGACGATGCGCGTGGGAAACGGTTCCAAAGTCGATGTGATCGCGGTCGGCACGCTACCTCTACATCTACCTTCGGGATTAATATTAGACCTAAATAATTGTTATTTGGTGCCAGCGTTGAGCATGAACATTATATCTGGATCTTGTTTAATGCGAGACGGTTATTCATTTAAATCAGAGAATAATGGTTGTTCTATTTATATGAGTAATATCTTTTATGGTCATGCACCCTTGAAGAGTGGTCTATTCTTACTAAATCTCGATAGTAGTAATACACATATTCATAATGTTGAAACCAAAAGATGCAGAGTTGATAATGAAAGTGCAACTTATTTGTGGCACTGTCGTTTAGGTCATATCGGTGTAAAACGCATGAAAAAACTCCATACTAATGGACTTTTGGAACCACTTGATTATGAATCACTTGGTACTTGCGAACCGTGCCTCATGGGCAAGATGACTAAAACACCGTTCTCCGGTACTATGGAGAGAGCAACAGATTTGTTGGAAATCATACATACCGATGTATGTGGCCCGATGAATATTGAGGCTCGTGGCGGATATCGTTATTTTCTCACCTTCACAGATGATTTGAGCAGATATGGATATATCTACTTAATGAAGCATAAGTCTGAAACATTTGAAAAGTTCAAAGAATTTCAGAGTGAAGTTGAAAATCATCGTAACAAGAAAATAAAGTTTCTACGATCTGATCGTGGAGGAGAATATTTGAGTTACGAGTTTGGTGTACATTTGAAAAATTGTGGAATAGTTTCGCAACTCACGCCACCCGGAACACCACAGCGTAATGGTGTATCCGAACGTCGTAATCGTACTTTACTAGATATGGTGCGATCTATGATGTCTCTTACTGATTTACCGCTATCATTTTGGGGATATGCTTTAGAGACAGCCGCATTCACGTTAAATAGGGCACCATCAAAATCCGTTGAGACGACGCCTTATGAACTGTGGTTTGGCAAGAAACCAAAGTTGTCGTTTCTTAAAGTTTGGGGCTGCGATGCTTATGTGAAAAAGCTTCAACCTGATAAGCTCGAACCCAAATCGGAGAAATGTGTATTCATAGGATACCCAAAGGAAACTGTTGGGTACACCTTCTATCACAGATCCGAAGGCAAAACATTCGTTGCTAAGAATGGATCATTTCTAGAGAAGGAGTTTCTCTCGAAAGAAGTGAGTGGGAGGAAAGTAGAACTTGACGAGGTAACTGTACCTGCTCCCTTACTGGAGAGTAGTTCATCACAGAAAACTGTTTCAGTGACACCTACACCGGTTAGTGAGGAAGCCAATGATAATGATCATGAAACTTCAGATCAAGATACTACTGAACCACGTAGATCAACCAGAGTAAGATCCGCGCCAGAGTGGTACGGAAATCCTGTTCTGGAAATCATGCTACTAGATCATGATGAACCTACGAACTATGAAGAAGCAATGGTGAGCCCAGATTCCGCAAAGTGGCTTGAAGCCATGAAATCTGAGATGGGATCCATGTATGAGAACAAAGTATGGACTTTGGTTGACTTGCCCGATGATCGGCAAGCAATTGAGAATAAATGGATCTTTAAGAAGAAGACTGACGCTGATGGTAATGTTACTGTCTACAAAGCTCGACTTGTCGCAAAAGGTTTTCGGCAAGTTCAAGGAATTGACTACGATGAGACCTTCTCACCCGTAGCGATGCTTAAGTCCGTCCGAATCATGTTAGCAATTGCCGCATTTTATGATTATGAAATTTGGCAAATGGATGTCAAAACTGCATTCCTGAATGGATTCCTGGAAGAAGAGTTGTATATGATGCAACCAGAAGGTTTTGTCGATCCAAAGGGAGCTAACAAAGTGTGCAAGCTCCAGCGATCCATTTATGGACTGGTGCAAGCCTCTCGGAGTTGGAATAAACGTTTTGATAGTGTGATCAAAGCATTTGGTTTTATACAGACTTTTGGAGAAGCCTGTATTTACAAGAAAGTGAGTGGGAGCTCTGTAGCATTTCTGATATTATATGTGGATGGCATATTACTGATTGGAAATGATATAGAATTTCTGGATAGCATAAAGGGATACTTGAATAAAAGTTTTTCAATGAAAGACCTCGGTGAAGCTGCTTACATATTAGGCATTAAGATCTATAGAGACAGATCAAGACGCTTAATTGGACTTTCACAAAGCACATACCTTGACAAAATTTTGAAGAAATTCAAAATGGATCAAGCAAAGAAAGGGTTCTTGCCTGTGTTACAAGGTGTGAAATTGAGTAAGACTCAATGCCCGACCACTGCAGAAGATAGAGAGAATATGAAAGATGTTCCCTATGCATCAGCCATAGGCTCTATCATGTATGCAATGCTATGTACCAGACCTGATGTGTGCCTTGCTATAAGTTTAGCAGGGAGGTACCAAAGTAATCCAGGAATGGATCACTGGACAGCGGTCAAGAACATCCTGAAATACCTGAAAAGGACTAAGGATATGTTTCTCGTATATGGAAGTGACAAAGAGCTCATCGTAAAAGGTTACGTTGATGCAAGTTTTGACACTGATCCGGACGATTCAAAATCGCAAACCGGATACGTGTTTACATTAAACGGTGGAGCTGTCAGTTGGTGCAGTTCTAAACAAAGCGTCGTAGCGGGATCTACATGTGAAGCGGAATACATAGCTGCTTCGGAAGTAGCAAATGAAGGAGTCTGGATGAAGGAGTTCATATCCGATCTAGGTGTCATACCTAGTGCATCGGGTCCAATGAAAATCTTTTGTGACAATACTGGTGCAATTGCCTTGGCAAAGGAATCTAGATTTCACAAAAGGACCAAACACATCAAGAGACGCTTCAACTCCATCCGGGATCTAGTCCAGGTGGGAGACATAGAGATTTGCAAGATACATACGGATCTGAATGTTGCAGATCCGTTGACTAAGCCTCTTCCACGAGCAAAACATGATCAGCACCAAAGCTCTATGGGTGTTAGATTCATTACAGTGTAATCTAGATTATTGACTCTAGTGCAAGTGGGAGACTGAAGGAAATATGCCCTAGAGGCAATAATAAAGTTATTATTTATTTCCTTATAATCATGATAAATGTTTATTATTCATGCTAGAATTGTATTTTCCGGAAACATAATACATGTGTGAATACATAGACAAACAGAGTGTCACTAGTATGCCTCTACTTGACTAGCTCGTTAATCAAAGATGGTTATGTTTCCTAACCATGAACAATGAGTTGTTATTTTATTAACGAGGTCACATCATTAGTAGAATGATCTGATTGACATGACCCATTCCATTAGCTTAGCACCTGATCGTTTAGTATGTTGCTATTGCTTTCTTCATGACTTATACATGTTCCTATGACTATGAGATTATGCAACTCCCGTTTACCGGAGGAACACTTTGGGTACTACCAAACGTCACAACGTAAATGGGTGATTATAGAGGAGTACTACAGGTGTCTCCAATGGTCGATGTTGGGTTGGCGTATTTCGAGATTAGGATTTGTCACTCCGATTGTCGGAGAGGTATCTCTGGGCCCTCTCGGTAATACACATCACATAAGCCTTGCAAGCATTACAACTAATATGTTAGTTGTGAGATGATGTATTACGGAACGAGTAAAGAGACTTTCCGGTAACGAGATTGAACTAGGTATTGGATACCGACGATCGAATCTCGGGCAAGTAACATACCGATGACAAAGGGAACAACGTATGTTGTTATGCGGTCTGACCGATAAAGATCTTTGTAGAATATGTAGGAGCCAATATGGGCATCCAGGTCCCGCTATTGGTTATTGACCAGAGACATGTCTCGGTCATGTCTACATTGTTCTCGAACCCGTAGGGTCCGCACGCTTAAGGTTACGATGACAGTTATATTATGAGTTTATGCATTTTGATGTACCGAAGGTTGTTCGGAGTCCCGGATGTGATCACGGACATGACGAGGAGTCTCGAAATGGTCGAGACATAAAGATTGATATATTGGAAGCCTATGTTTGGACATCGGAAGTGTTCCGGGTGAAATCGGGATTTTACCGGGTTACCGGGAGGTTACCGGAACCCCCCGGGAACCACATGGACCTTCATGGGCCTTAGTGGAAAGGAGAAAGGGGCAGCCCAAGGGGGCTGCGCGCCTCCCCCCTTCCCCTAGTCCTATTAGGACTAGGAGAGGTGGCCGGCCACCCCTCTCCCTCTTTCCCCCTTGGGAATCCTAGTTGGAATAGGATTGGAGGGGAGTCCTACTCCCGGTAGGAGTAGGACTCCTCCTGCGCCTCCTCCTCCTGGCCGGCGCACCCTCCCCCCTTGGCTCCTTTATATACTGAGGCAGGGGCACCTCTAAACACACAAGTTGACACAAGTTGATCCACGTGATCGATTCCTTAGCTGTGTGCGGTGCCCCCTGCCACCATATTCCTCGATAATACTGTAGCGGAGTTTAGGCGAAGCCCTGCTGCTGTAGTTCATCAAGATCGTCACCACGCCGTCGTGCTGACGAAACTCTTCCCCGACACTTTGCTGGATCGGAGTCCGGGGATCGTCATCGAGCTGAACGTGTGCTCGAACTCGGAGGTGCCGTAGTTTCGGTGCTTGATCGGTTGGATCGTGAAGACGTACGACTACTTCCTCTACGTCGTGTCATCGCTTCCGCAGTCGGTCTGCGTTGGGTACGTAGACAACACTCTCCTCCCGTTGCTATGCATCACATGATCCTGTGTGCGCGTAGGAAATTTTTGAAATTACTACGAAACCCAACACCTTTGGCCCTGAAGCATCTTCCAATTCCTTCATTTGGTGAATCAAATATGTCATAGGAGTTGGTTGACACAAGTGCTAGACCGGCTACACCTTCATCTTGAGTATATTCGGAGTCGGAGTGATAGCTTCTCTCAGAGTGATTGTCGGAGTCGGAGCCGGATACCCATTCACCGACATGAGCTTGATGTCTTCATTTTGTGTAGCTCTTTGATGACTTGTCCTTCCTTTCCAAATCCTTGCTTCTCCGTCAGGGTCTTCGTTCATAACGATCATCTCTACTCCTTCTCTCTCTTGGTGGTGATTCTTCTCTTCTACTTCTTCTTTTTGGAGAATCTTCTCTTCTTTTGTAGGGTGCCGTACACTCATTGGAATAGTGTCCGGGTCTCCCACAATTGTAGCAATTGCGCTCTCGACTAGAAGATCTTTTTTCATTGTAGGACCTTGACTTAGAGCTTCTTTCTTTGGTTCTACTCTTGTAGAATTTGTCGAAGTTCTTCACCATTAAGCTCAATTCTTCATTGAAGGTTTGTTTCTCACTTGATGATGTGGGGGCTTCACATGAGGCTTTGTAAGCACCACTTGACTTGTTGTGAAGTTCCTCCTTATCCTTGAGTGACATCTCATGAGCAACAATTCTTCCAATGACTTCCGTTGGCTTGAGATCTTTTTAATTTGCCATCATTAGGATCAATGTGCACACGGTATCATATTTTCCATCCAATGCTCCTAGGATCTTCTTGATGATGAATCTGTCGGTCATCTCTTCACTTCCTAAGCTGGCAATCTCATTTGTGATAAGAGCAAGCCTAAAGTACATTTCAGCGACACCTTCACCATCCTTCATTTTGAACTTGTCAAGCTGACTTTGGAGCACATCCAACTTGGATTCCTTGATGGAGTCGGTACCTTCATGCATATCAATCAAAGTATCCCAACTTTCCTTTGCATTCTCAAGACGGCTGATTTTGTTGAATTCTTCGGGGCACAAGCCATTGAAGAGGATATCACAAGCTTGAGCGTTGTATTGCAGCATCTTCAATTCATCTGCACTAGCTTCACGGTTCGGTTCTCTCCCATCAAAGAATTCACCTTGCAAGCCAATACACACAATAGCCCAAACGGCGGGGTTATGTCCAAGAATATGCATTTTCATCTTATGCTTCCAACTAGCAAAATTAGTGCCATCAAAGTAAGGACCTCTACGGTGATAATTTCCCTCGCTAGACGCCATACTCTCCTAGGTTGTGAAACCAAGGCTATGACCACCAAAAGCTATGGAAATCAAAGCAAATGGAGACCAAAGCTCTGATACCACTTGTAGGACCTTGAAGTATGTCTAGAGGGAGGGGTGATTAGACTACTTGACCAATTAAAAACTTAACCTTCTCCCAATTTTAGACTTTGGCAGATTTTAGCTATCTTTGCACAAGTCAAGCAATCTTCACACAATTCAAGCAAGCATGTAAAGAGTATATGAGCAGCGGAATTTAAAGCATGCAACTTGCAAGAATGTAAAGGGAAGGGTTTGGAGGATTCAAACGCAATTGGAGACACAGATGTTTTTGTCGTGGTTCCGATAGGTGGTGCTATCGTACATCCACGTTGATGAAGACTTCAACCCACGAATGGTAAGGTTGCGTGAGTCCACGGAGGGCTACATCCACGAAGGGTCCACGAAGAAGAAACCTTGTCTATCCCACCATGGCCGTCGCCCACGAAGGGCTTGCCTCACTAGCGGTAGATCTTCACAAAGTAGGCGATCCCCTTGCCCTTACAAACTCCTTGGTTCAACTCCACAATCTTGTCGGAGGCTCCCAAGTGACACCTAGCCAATCTAGAAGACACAACTCTCCAAGAAGTAACAAATGGTGTGTTGATGATGAACTCCTTGCTCTTGTGCTTCAAATGATAGTCTCCCCAACACTCAACTCTCCTCATAGGATTTGGATCTGGTGGAAAGAAGATTTGAGTGGAAAGCAACTTGGGGAAGGCTAGAGGTCAAGATTCATATGGTAGGAATGGAATATCTTGGCCTAAACACATGAGTAGGTGGTTCTCTCTCAGAACTGGTAAGTTGGAAGTGTAGGTTTGTTCTGATGGCTCTCTCCACGAATGAAGAGGAGGTGGAGGGGTATATATAGCCTCCACACAAAAATCTAACCGTTACACACAATTTACCAAACTCGGTAGGACCGAATCAACAAACTCGGTCGGACCGATTCATTAAACCTAGTGACCATTAGTGATCTTGGTGGGACCGACATGCAACTCGGTAGGACCGATATGGTTAGGGTTAGGGCATAATGTAATCTCGGTGAGCCCGATTACACAAACTCGGTGAGACCGATTTTGGTAATTAGCTAACCAGAGAGTTGGTTAGGTAAACTCGGTGGGACTGATTCGCTCTTTTTGGTGAGACCGAAATGTTACAAAAGGGAAACAGAGAGTTTACATTGCAATCTCGGTGGGACCGATCGCTCACTTCGGTTAGACCGAAATGTTACGAAGGGAAACAGAGAGATTACAATCCCATCTCGGTGAGACCGAGATCCCTATCGGTGAGACCGATTTGCCTAGGGTTTGTGGCAGTGGCTATGACATTTGAACTCGGTGGCGCTGGATAGAAAGAATCGGCAGGACCGATTTTGACTTTGGGTTTAGGTCATATGTGGATGTGAGAAAGTAGTTGAGAGTTTTGGAGCATATCACTAAGCACTTGAAGCAAGAGGCTCATTAAGCAACACCTCATCCCTCCATGATAGTATTGGCTTTTCCTATAGACTCAATGTGATCTTGGATCACTAAAATGTAAAATGTAGAGTCTTGAGCTTTTGAGCTTGAGAAAATCCTTTGTCCTTAATATTTTGAGGGATCCACTTTCATCATCCATGCCATGCCATTCATTGAGCTTTCCTGAATTTTTTGTCTTGGAATAGCATTAGCTCAATGAGCTATATGTTGTTATGAATTACCAAAACCACCTAGGGATAGTTGCACTTTCATGGAGCGATGCTTTTGTTACTACCTGTTTTTTGATAAAGAGGATTCCCACACGACGTCTTCACATGAAGTCTCCGCTAGAAGTGTTGCTTAATGAAACTCCAGATTACTCCCTCCTCAAAGTGTTCGGCTATGCGTGTTGACCGCATCTTCGTCCGTACAATAAGAATAAACTTGAGTATCGATACAAACAATGTGTGTTTCTTGGGTACAGTCCTCTCCACAAAGGTTACAAGTGTCTTCACATTCCAACAAATCGTGTTTACATTTCTCGTGATGTTGTGTTTGATGAGACCGTCTTCCTGTTTTCCATGCTCACACCACCCACCAATACTCCCGTCACCGAGTTGCACTCTTTTCCAGTTTTGCCTGATCAATTTGTGGATGCTGCATATTCTCCTCTGTTGTTGCCTAACCGTGGTGCAGGGACTGGACGAGGCGCTCGACTTGAGCTTCTGGATGATGATACGGCCACAACTGCACCGGCTGCTGCTATGCCGGACGAGGCGCCCGACGAGGCTGTCCCCGCCACTACCCCGCCTGACCCTGACGTCGATCACGTGCGCATGTCCCATGCACGTGGATCCGACGAGGTGCCCGAGTCGCCTGGGCCAGCCGAACCTGCGGAGCTGTTGGCCGGGCCGGCTGGAGTCACGGCGCTATCCCCTGGGCCGGAGGCCTCGCAGGTCACCGATTCTTCGTCACCTGGTCCGTCGATGCCGGTCACGCCCGGTCTGTCTTCGCCGACCCTGACCGTGCCACCGGACTCGCCCGCCGGCGCACCCTCCTCGCCGCTGATGGATAGTGGCTCCTCTGGTGTGGTAGCTCCAACGCCATCTCTGCCTGTCGTCCTGCGTCCCCATACTCGCAGCAAAAGTGGCATCTTCCAACCGAAGAAGCGCACTGACGTCACTGTCGCGTGGCTTGCAGCCTATGTGGTGCATGCTGAGGCTGACTGTCGGTGTCAAAACCGGCGGATCTCGGGTAGGGGGTCCCGAACTGTGCGTCTAGGCGGATGGTAACATGAGACAAGGGACACGATGTTTTTACCCAGGTTCGGCCCCTCTCGACGGAGGTTAAAACCCTACTCCTCCTTGATTAATATTGATGATATGGGTAGTACAAGAGTAGATCTACCACGAGATCAGAGAGGCTAAACCCTAGAAGCTAGCCTATGGTATGATTGTTGTTCGTCCTACGGACTAAAATCCTCCGGTTTATATAGACACCGGAGAGGGTTAGGGTTACATAGAGTCGGTTACAATGGAAGGAGATCTACATATCCGTATCGCCAAGCTTGCCTTCCACGCCAAGGAAAGTCCCATCCGGACATGGGACGAAGTCTTCAATCTTGTATCTTCATAGTCCATGAGTCCGGCCAAAGGTCATAGTCCTGCCATCCAGACACCCCCTAATCCAGGACTCCCTCAGTAGCCCCTGAACCAGGCTTCAATGACGACGAGTCCGGCGTGCAGTTTGTCTTCGGCATTGCAAGGCGGGTTCCTCCTCCGAATACTTCATAGAAGATTTTGAACACAAGGATAGTGTCCGGCTCTGCAAAATAATTTCCACATAACACCGTAGAGAGAATAATATTTACACAAATCCAATCTGCTGACGTATTCCGCAGCGTGTCATCACACCACGGCCAAGCCTTTATTCGAATCGTTTTTACTGTCCCACCTCAGCGCGTTTAGCGAGGCGGTTTCCTTGGCACGTCTTGTCAAAGCAGAGATCGTGTCCCCTTATTCCGGGATTCTCATCAATACGGACATGGGTAACCCAATCGCGCCCATTGGCACGTCTCCTCTATCGAAGGCGGGTCTCCAAACGGTCACGGGGGAGGGCTCTTGGTATTCAACCTCTTTATAAAGAGACCAAGGCTCTACTCCTTTCTTTCAATCTCAATCGAGTCCGCCCCTCGCCTCGAGTTCCAACACCCAAAGCTCCAGATTTAGGCGCTTCGGAACTTCGATGATGTCCGGCTCCGACCTTCAAGGCCTGCGGATGCCTTCCTCCATTACGGAAGAAGACGTGCTAAAGCTGAGAGATGCCAGGTATTTAACTGGCGAAATCTCGCATAGGCTGCCTGCTCAAGGGCAAGTTATTCCCACTCCCAAGCCTGGTGAGAGCGTGGTGTTCGCGTCTCACTTCCTTCGGGGGTTAGGCTTCCCGACGGACCCCTTCGTGAGGGGGCTCATGTTTTATTATGGGTTAGAATTTGGATCCGGAGTCCATCCTCCACATCTCATCATTCATCGTCGTGTGCGAAGCCTTCCTCCGCATTACCCCTCACTTTAGATTGTGGCTCAAGACCGTCAAAGTAGAGCCGAAGATGATCAAGGGGCGGCAAGCGGAGTGCAGAGGGGCTGTTATAAGCAAGAATGCTGACGCTCCATGGCCCGAGGGCTCTTTTCAGGAGGAGTTCAGCTTATGGCAACGAGAGTGGTTTTATATCACAACGCCCAAGGGCACCAAGTGGGTGGCGCCTCCTGTCTTTCGCTCGGGTCCTCCCCCACGGCTGGCGTCATGGGTCAATAAAGGGCTCGATTGGGGGCCGTCCATGGACGTGCCCTTGTTGTAGGGCCGCATTCAAGATCTCCTGGAAAGAGACATCAACCTGGCCGTAGTGGCGCAGGTCATGTTGATTCGCCGCACTTTGCCCTGCAAACGCCGCCCTCTCTGCCTATGGGAGTTTAATCCGGAGGGACCACGAGCTCTCCAACACTTTACGGGCATGACGCCCATGGAGATGCATGAATTGTTCTTCGGATCACAAGCAACGTGTCCGGACTTGACCGAGGACGCAGGTCTAAGCTGCAATCGCCTGGATACTCAAGTAATTAGCCCTATACCCGGACACGCTATCCGTATAGTCGTCATAAAATTGCCCTTAAAGGAGTTGTCCCTTTAAACAGGAGTGGATAGCGAAAGAAAAGCTGATCAGGTGTCCGGCGCCCCTCCCCGAGACCACGCCGGATCCCATGTTAACCAGGATGCTGGAGGTTGCGCCCTTGGAAGAAGGTGAAGGGGGGAACAAGGAAGCTACCATCTCCTTGAAGGAGGCTATCCTGAAAGGAGGGATTGAGAATCCCTCCATCCAGGGAAAGAATAGGACCGCCTCTGAAGACCCGAAGACCATGGTCTCGAAGCAGGGTAAGAGATCTTCGTTAGAGGGTCCCGCGCTGGGAAGTGCCTCGGCCGCACTGTGCCCTCAAGGGGACCAGCCCTCCAGCGAGCCGTAAGTAGAGAGGGGATTTTCCAAATAAGAGACATCCCTATTTTATTCCTGAGAAAGACAACTGAATGTTTACCTTGTAGTTCGGATCTCCACCCTTTGCAGCAGAGCTCATCTTCAGGGGATCTTCGTCCGGAGATGATGGAGAGCGGAACGCCTCTCCTGCCGTACCGCCTTGCGAGGCGGGCGACCCCGAGGTGTCGTCGCGGAGGGTTTCTCCAAATCCGGCAGGGCCGGAAAGCAGCCGTATGGCTCCCCAGAGCCCTCCGTGCCAGACCTTCAAAGAAGGCCATCAGATGAGTCCGGCACCGTCCGGTGCACGGTCGGAGGATTTGAAGGATCTGCTCGGGCGAGCGTCTATCTCAGAAGAACATCGTGCATTGATGGGCACGGTGATTGAAAGGATTTCATCCACAAAGAGTGGGTTGCACGAGGCCGTCAGGAGTTTACTGACAGGTTTTGAGGTACGCGAAATGATGTACCTTTTGACGGTTCCGCATATAAAAAGATGCACCCTGTATAGATAGTAGCCCCTAAGACTCGGGGCCTCGTCAAAGATGACAGTGCGCCGAGGATCATAATCCCAGGTATAACATGTCGCTCTTCCTATGTAGGTGGCGAAGTGTCCGGTGGCACGCCGGACTGATGAATTTGCCGAGCTAAAGCGGCAACTTGACGTGGCGGATGCTGACATCGCGCTTGTCAACAAGCGGTTGGACGAGTTGCAAGGTATGAAATGTTCTCCGCAGACACCTAGTAAGGGGGCTTGATGACCTTGCCTTACAACATGTATGCTTGATGCAGATGGTGTCGCTTCCATGGAGAACCTTCAGGCAGAACTCGCCTGAGCCAAGGAGCAGGCCAGAAAAAGTGATGCGGCTGCCTTGAAGGCGGCCGAAGAGATGAAAGCCGAACAGGCTGCTCACTGCCAAAGCAGGAAGGAAATGGCCGAGATGGCGGTGAAGTTGAAGGATGCTGCCGATAGCTGCAAGCTTCTTGAAAAAGAAGATCGGGCGGAACAAAAGGACCTAGAGAAAGCCACTACCGAGGCCAAGGATGCTCGCTCTGCAATGAGAGCCATGAAGCAGGAGCTACGTCAGGCCGGAGATATCGCGGCTGGAAAGCCCTTTATGCTGTGGATGAAGTTCGGGGATCCTAAGTATGCTCAGTTGGACCAGCTGTGGAGTGCGGCGGATACTTATCTGGATTTGGCGGCAAGTGCCGCGGACGCGGCCGAACACTTCCGGGATCAAAAGGATCATGAAGTGGAAAAGCTTTTTTGGTCGCAGTTCCACAATCCTGAGTGCCCACTTCCATTATCCGAGCAATTGGCCGAATGGGCGGAGCTGAATAGGTTATCCGGACTCGCCATGAAGGGAGTCGTGAGTCATCTGTGGCCGGAGGGGCCTGAGCCGAAGAGTTATTTTGGTTTGGTGCAGCAGTTCCTTGGTGCGGTGCCCCATATCAATGCAATGAAGAAGTCAGCATCCATAGAGGGTGCGCGGATGGCTCTAGCCCATGTCAAGACATACTGGTCTGAGATGAAGACCACCGACGTTGCATCCCAAGATTCGGACGGGAGCCGAATACCTGCCGAGCACTATTTTCAGGAAGTTCTGCAGGGCGCTCGTTTAATAGAGACGCAGTGCTCGAAGGACATCATGTTCGAATAACATGTATAATTGTAAGATAATGTTTCGATGGAATATAAAAGCATTTTATACTTGATCCTGCAAGAATTAAAATACCTCCTGTGCGGCCGTTAATGTATATGTGTATATAACCTGAAAGATGGCAGTCTTCGGCTTCAGCCCCCACGCATATAATGCGGGGGTGTTCGCAAAGGGCGCATTTTCACACTTGATCCAATGTCTTGGTCCTATAAAGGAGGTGATAGCGTAGCGAACTAGGCAACCGGACTATAATGCTTTATCACTTTCACTTAGCCATAGGAGTTTGACAGTGGGGCTACTATATAGCCCCTAGGGGCACCGCGCTCGCCCGAATTCGGGGCGTGTGTGTGCCTGACCGGGAAACGGCCCTTCGTTAATGCGGAGGAATCCTAAAGATTCCGATGGGTCATCGAGTGGTTGACCAGTCTCACGCTACATCATGACAGTCAGTTTTCGGCTTTCTCTACTGAGGTGCTCGCCCGGCCAAACCGGGCACAATCGCAATAGTTCTCCTGGTGCCGCCTTAGACGATAGAGCGGAAAGTAAGGCAGCAAAACACAGGATCCGGGCAAACCCAACATTTGACCAAAGACATGATAAGGAGCTGATGCATATAAGGCCAAACTCACGACGCCGAACACTCCCTAAGGTATTCAGTCTTTATGAAAACGGGCTGAACAACGCCCTTATTAATAAGCCCCTGGTGTCCAGGTACGCGCAAACGTCTGACGTGGCTGATGCCAAGATGCCAGCCTCCACCTCGCTTATAGCAAGAAACCGGGGGATGTGTATCAACAAGAGACAGTAAAAAGGGTTTACGCAGGGTCTTAATCTGAAAAGAATCCTTGCAATGGGTCCCTACTGCACGTCTGCGCATGTGTCTCCGTTGTGTCGTATCCTGGACGGGTGTAGCACGGTGTTCATCTGTAAAAGAGAGGAACTTAGTTGAAAAAGATCATGCGAAAATGTATGTTACATTAAATAAACAAAGTACGTTTTTTTAAAAAATGAATAAAATTGAGCTTTATTGTCTCTTGTTGTACATGTGCGGAGCCCCTTGAACGGGGGCATGCGGATAGTAAGCCCTTACGCCGGACACGTCTAGCCATGTCCGGGGTCTGAACGACCTGTTTAGGTGCTTTGCCTAATGAGGACAGTTTAGTGTGTGGCTGTTAATGTAGCCGCACAATCTTCCGTGCTCGAGGAACACTCGAAATTTCCCTTTAATGAGATGATGCCTCGTGGATCGGGCATTTTAATTATAAGGGATGCATAATGCGGTATTGCATTGAAGCGGGCGAAAGCTTCGCGTCCCAGTAGTGCTTGATAGCTGCTTGTAAATGGTGCGAGGTGGAAGGTTAGCTTTTCACGGCGGAAGTTTTCGGGTGAGCCGAACATAACTTCTAATCAGAGAGAGCCCGTACAATGGGCATCTGGGCCTGGCATCACCCCTTGAAAGGAAGTGTTGCTTTGGCGAATTATTGTTGGGTCTATTGTCACATCCCTAGTCTGGTATGACCTAGACTAGCTGGTCATTTGTGCATCATGTTTAAATTTCATTTAAATTTGAAATGAGGATTGGTGGAACCCTCAGAATCATTTTTGAAAATGACCCAAATAAAAATTTCTCCAAAAAGGGTCCAAGAAAATGTTCATGTTGCCCTCTGAAAATATTGGACAGAGATAAAAATCAAAACAATATTTTTAGGAGCTCATGGACATTTATTTTGGCCATTTGGATTAATTCGATAAATATTTGCATTGGAAATATATTTCTATATATATGAAATGTGGTCCAAAAATTATGCCATTTATAAAAGAGCTCTGGAATAATATATCCAGCTCCTGCAAAAATTGGCATAATAAAATTAAATGATTTAATATATTTATTAAATCAAAACAAATGTCAGAAAAATTAGAAAACAAAAATAAAAGAAGGAGGGGCTTACCTGGGCCTCCCCTCCCCTGCGCAGCCCAGCAGCAGCAGGCCGGCCCAGCCAGGAGGCGGCCCAGCCCGCCTGGCCCCCCCTCCCCTGTCGCCTTCCTCCTCTGCCAGGAGGACGGGCGTGTGCCCGACGCTCGC
>NC_041391.1:700118071-700166223 GCF_002162155.2 Triticum dicoccoides | reverse complement strand
TGGCCACCTCCTGCTTCCTCCTCGTCGCCTGGAACGCCCGGACGAAGCCACGCAGCTGCCGCATCGCTCTCACTCTCCCTCGCCCTCCTCCTCTTCCCCTGCTCTCTCTCCCTCTCACCCGAGAACCACCGCCGCCGCCGACGGGCATCACCGTAGCCACCGCCTCTCCCTCGCCTCCCCGTCGTCCCCAGGAGCTCCGCCTCGTCGCCAGCTACCTCCTCGCCGAGCCACGCAAGCCGGGGTGCCCCGTGGAGCCGTCGCCGTCGCCAAATTTGACTCCGGCCGCCGTGGACCCTCGCCGGCGATTCGGGAGCTACCGGGCATCCCCGACCTCGCCCTCGCGCTCGCTAGTTCCGCGGTGAGCCCCCGCACTGAACCCCCTCCTCCCCGTGTCCGTTTGCCCCGTCTAGCTAGCTTGCCACCGCGCCCGTAAGCCCCTCGCCGCCGGCCATGGCGCCACGGTGGCACGAGCCCAAGCCAGTCCCTTCCGCGCGCGTCCCCGTGTTCCTGGTGACGCCAGGAGCTCGTAGGAACCCTCCGTCTCCACTGCCGTGCACCACAACGCCGCGGCCACCAGTTGCCGAACTCCGGCCGCCGCCCTGAGCTCTGCTCCGGCGAGCTCCGGCGCCCCCGCAGCCTCCCACCAGCTCCCCTGGTTGCGGACGACGACGGGCTACGCCCTGGTGCTTTTCGCGCGACCAAACGCCGCCTGCAGCGCAAGTCCGGCGAGTCGCCGCCGCGCTAATGGTCGCCGCCGGCCAGAACCCCAGCGGGCTGACGTGGCTTGTTAATTAGCCACTAATTCCCCACCCGCTGACGCTGACAAGTGGGCCCCAGGGCTTAGTCAAAGCTGACCAGCCCAGGTTTGACTCGGGGTTAACCCCCTGTCACTGACGTGTGGGTCCCACACGTCAGATTTGACCTGGACAGCCGCGTTGACCCGCTGATGCAATGATGATGTCATGCTGACGCAATTATACATTTTCTGGAATTAAAATAATTCAGAAAATCCAGAAAATGAATTACACTTCAAAAATTCATAGAAATTCAACCGTAGCTCAGATTGAAATAATTTATATATGAAAAATTATCAGAAAAATGCCATCTTTCCATCTGTACTAGTTTCATGCATGAAAAACCAACTTATACATGCTGAATATGGGAAAACACATTATGGCATATATAAGAGACTTAATTTAGTAATGCATTTGAACCTTTGGTTCAAATGGACTTCAAACCAAGTGAACACTAGTTGCATTAGCTCAGCAGCATCACATCTACATGCCATGTTCATGCATCATATTGCTGCATATGATTGTGTTTTGATTGCCGGCACCGTTCCTTCTCGATAGGTCCTGCTCCGGAGACGTTCCAGAGTACCTGTCTATGAAGCAGTGCCTTCCTTGTTGTTTTACCAGGCAAGCAAACCCCCTTGTTCATTTCGATAAAACCCTACTCTCTCGCTCCTGCTCTCAGTTATTGCATTAGGACAACAACGATTCATCTGCTACTTTGTGCTGCGGTAGTTGAACCCATTCCTCTGCATGACCTGTCATTGCCACAGTAAATAGTTGAAACCCACTAGCATGTGTAGGAGTTGATTGAAGCCATTGTTGTGTTCCTACCATGCTATGCCTGCTATTGCTTAGAGTTGTGTCAGGTCTGATTCATTGGGAATGAATTGGAGTGTTACGATATGTTCTGATGCTGAGAGTGAAGTGTGTGAACACGATTTGGTAAAGGTAGCGGTGAGAGGCCATGTAGGAGTACATGGTGGGTTGTCTCATTGGAACCGTCCTTAAGCACTGAGTTCTATGTATGTTGTCCAATGACTCGATACTACCACACATTGGGTTCCGGTAACTCGACCCCTCTCGACTTATTAACCAACTTGGTCTCTGTCCAGGAGTCGCAACTAGTTTCTGGTGTTTGTAGGTAGTGCTATTTTTCTACCAAGTGGCACCCGGCAGGGTGGGCTTGGGACAGACTAGGCACACGTGGCCCGGTGTACCGAGTGGCACCCGGTTGGTGGGCTCGGGAACCCTGTACACATTGTTTGGGGCCGTAAGCGACACCCCGGCCGGATCTCCTTGCGGATGGAACCCGAATAGGCGATAAACCTGGACTAGAGTCTTGTGTGGTTAGTCAGGTCGTGGCCGACACCCTCGCCAGGCTTCCGCTTGAAGGTTGCCGAGATACATGACGTGTACATGGCGGTAAGTGGCGAGAGCGTGTGTGAAGAAGTACACCCCTGCAGGGTTAACATGATCTATTCGAATAGCCGGGTCCGCGGTTATGGACTTCTTGGATGCTTACATGGTACATAGACAACTTGAAGTGGATACTATAAAATGCTCAAGACAAGTGTGAGTGCTATGGATGGCCTTCTCGTAGGGAGACGGGGATGAATCCATAGTAGTGTATTGTATGGTGATTAGTGGACTCGTGTTCGTTGTTTCACCTCCAGAGTTTCTGGTAGTCGTAGAACAGGATAGCCACAGAGTCAAAGCTGGCTTGCTGCAACTAAACCCCACGTTACCCTCTTGATACAAGTGCATGTATGATAGGATCTGATGTAAGTCTTGCTGAGTACCTTTGTACTCATGTTGCTTTATTTATGTTTTTGCAGCTGAGACTTCGGTCTTACTAGTGTTCTCGTGGACTTCGACTAGTAGCTAGTACCTCAGCTACGATCTTGATCGGATGTTGTAGATAGTCAGGCTCTTCAGCCTTTTTCTTTTGTAGATGTCTGTACCCAGACATGTAATGCTTCCGCTTGTTGCTTGTATGCTCTGTATGATGGGTCTTGTGACCCCTGTTTGCAATATATGCTATGACGGCTCTTCTGAGCCTTTATCTATATGAGTTCATGAGTTATGCTGTGATGCCATGTTGTACAGCACATACTTGCATGTTATGCGTACGTGTAATGTGTATTGCTATGTGTGGGATCTGACTATCTAGTTGTTTATTCTTAGTAGCCTCTCTTACCGGGAAATGTCTCCTAGTGCTTCCACTGAGCCCTGGTAGCTTGCTACTGCTCCGGAACACTTAGGCAGGCCGGCATGTGTCCTTCTTCGATCCTGTGTCTGTCCCTTTGGGGAAATGTCACGCGATGAATACCGGAGTCCTGCTAGCCCGCTACAGCCCGGTTCACCGGAGTCCTGTTAGCCCAGTGCTACAGCCTGGATTCACTCGCTGATGACCGACACGTTCGATGCTGGGTCATGGATGCCTGTCCCTGTAAGTTAGTGCCACTTTGGGTTTACGACTAGCCATGTCAGCCCGGGCTCTTTATCATATGGATGCTAGCGACACCATCATATGCGTGTGCCAAAATGCGCAAACGGTCCCGGGCAAAGGTAATGCGACACCCGTGGGGATACCGTGCGTGAGGCCGCAAAGCGATATGAGGTGTTACATGCTAGATCGATGTGGCATCGAGTCGGGGTCCTGACAGCTTTTGGTATCAGAGCCTGACTGCCTGTAGGATTACCAAGCCATACTGGTCGAAGTTGAGTCTAGAAATTCTTTAGTTATATAAGGGAATTGATTGTGGGATGGAACGTAAGGCTCTTTTTACTCCTTTACCTCTTGGCCTTCTGATCTGAGTCATCCTATCTTTCCGACGGGATTAAGGAAATAGGCTTCTTTTCCGTCTATCAGGATCACGTGTTACTACTCCGTAGTTCCATAGGATTGGTTGATCAGAGTCATACCCCAGTTTCGAGTACTTCCGGTGTAGTCTGTTTAGTACTATCCCAGAACCTTGAGTGGTGATGTTGAGTTGTTGTACTATCCCATTTTTAGTAGGATGTCTCATTCTGAGCATTTTACTGCCGTTATGCTGCCGGAATTTCCCTAGGAGTTCGAGTGATACTAATTCCTTGTCCTACATTCTACATTCTATAGTTAATGTTATTCCGTCCTTGGTTCGTCTCTCAGGATGTCATCAGCTAAGCGAAGTTTCGTCGCTCGTAGCCAGAACCATGGAGATGGTAGGAATGAGGATCCTCCTGACCAGCCTTCGTTGACAGAGTTCATGCTAGAGATGGAGAGGAACAAGCGTGAGTCCAACCGCTTGTTGGCACGTATCGAGGAGAACATCGCACATCAGTCCAACAAGTCTGTGACCATTCATGACTTCATTCGCTTGCACCCACCTACCTTTCATCATTCCATCGAGCCACTCGATGCAGATGATTGGCTCCGTAGCATCACTCATAAGCTGCGTTCCGCGAACGTAGCTGAAGATGACAAGGTCACTTATGCCACATATCACCTAGAAGGTCCTGCTAGTCTTTGGTGGCAGAACTATGAGGCTATGCTTCCAGTTGGCCAGATTCCTACCTGGAAGGATTTCACTGAGGCTTTTCGCGAGCATCACATTCCCCAAGCCCTCCTTGATCGCAAGAGAGAAGAGTTCTGTAGTTTCACCCAGAGTAAGATGGCTGTTGATGCTTATAGCAGAGAGTTCGAGAACCTTGCCCGCTATGCCACAGAAGAAGTGTCCACGGATGCTAAGAAGCAGGCTAGGTTCCGGAAGGGTCTCAACCCCAAGTTGCGTCGTGATCTCCACCTGCACCATTGCGATACATTCCAAGCCCTTGTGAACAAGGCCATTAATGCAGAGACAGCTCGGCTCACTTACGAGGAGTCTCGTAAGCACACCCGTGATTTGGGATCTTCCTCCGGTTCTAGTTCCCAGAAGCGCCGGATTTGGGTTCCAAACTCCGCTCTTCCTTCCGGATATGCACCGAGGCCATCCTATGTGGTGCCTTCTCCAGCTCAGTCGTATGTTCCACCCGGGCCTACTGGTAGACCGTTTGTCAGTGCGGGTCCCCGTCCAACCTCAGGGACTTGCTTCACATGCGGGAAGCCAGGACACTATGCACGTGATTGCTCTCAGACTAGTTATGCTCCACCCCAGCCCGAGAAGACTGTTGGCTGTATTAAGCCATCACGCAAGATGATCAGGGTCAAGTCAGCCCCCACTGAACGTGGACGTGTGCATCACGTCTCAGCTAAAGAAGCTCATGATGATCCAGATGTCGTTCTTGGTACACTCCTTGTCAATTGTCACCCAGCATCAGTTCTATTTGACACTGGAGCATCTCACTCCTTCATTTCTGAAGGCTATGCTCGTTTGCACGACATGTCATTTTGTGATATGCCAACTCCGCTTGAAATCCAAACCCCAGGGTCTAGATGGCAGACCACCAGAATCAGCCATGGTAATGAAATCCTTGTTGATAGACTTGTATTCCTTGCATCACTTGTAGCCCTCAAGTCTTCAGATATTAACATCATCTTGGGTATGGACTGGATGACAGCTCATCATGCCAAGATTGATTGTTACACAAGATCTGTTCAACTTACACACCCATCTGGCAAGATAGTCACCGTCTCCACTAGAGTTGCAAAGCGTCAGTTCTATTCTCTTAATGCCAGCCCCCTTCCAGACCTTGAAGATATCCCGGTAGTCCGTGACTTTCCGGATGTCTTTCCAGAGGAACTGCCAGGTGTTCCACCTGACAGAGATGTAGAGTTCGTCATAGATCTTATCCCAGGAACAGCTCCAATCTCCCGGAGACCTTACAAGATGGCACCCCTAGAACTAGCCGAGCTTAAGAAACAACTCGATGAGTCCTTGCAAAAGGGTTTCATCCGTCCTAGTTCTTCTCCTTGGGCTTGCCCCGTCCTCTTCGTCAAGAAGAAAGACGGTACGGACCGGATGGTTGTAGATTATCGTCCCGTTAATTTGGTCACGATAAAGAACAAGTATCCGCTTCCCAGGATCAACGATCTGTATGATCAGCTCGCTGGATCCTCAGTCTTCTCCAAGATGGATTTAAGGTTAGGCTACCACCAAATCAAAATCAGAAGCGGGGACATTCCCAAGACAGCTTTTGTTACTCGTTATGGTCAGTACGAGTACACCGTCATGTCCTTTGGCCTAACCAACGCCCCAGCCACATTCTCCCGTTTGATGAACTCGATCTTCATGGAGTACTTAGATAAGTTCGTCGTGGTTTATCTCGATGATATTCTTATTTACTCGAAGAACGAGGAAGAGCATGCCGAACATCTTAGACTTGTGTTAGAAAAACTCAGAGAGCACCGCCTTTATGCCAAGTTCTCCAAGTGTGAATTTTGGTTGCCAGAAGTGACCTACCTAGGCCACGTAATCTCTGGTAAGGGCATTGCTGTCAATCCCGAGAGAGTTCAAGCCGTTCTCGATTGGACTCCACCTGAAACAGTCAAACAAGTTAGGAGTTTCCTTGGTCTAGCCAGCTATTGTCGCCGCTTTGTTGAAAACTTCTCCAAAGTAGCCAAACCCCTCACGGAACTTCTCAAGAAAGATAAAAAGTTTGAGTGGTCCCCACAGTGTGTGTACAGTTTTCAGGAACTGAAAAGGCGCCTGACTTCTGCTGCCATACTTGTGCCACCGGATTTCACTAAAGACTTTATTATCTACTGCGACGCCTCACGACAGGGACTAGGTTGCATTCTTATGCAGGATCGTCATGTGATTGCCTATGCATCTCGACAGTTGCATCCACATGAGGAGAATTATCCTACACATGATCTAGAGCTTGCAGCCGTAGTCTATGCACTCAAGACCTGGCGACATTACCTACTTGGTAAACGTTGCGAGATCTACACCGATCACCAGAGTCTCAAGTATATCTTCACCCAACCAGATCTGAACCTTAGGCAAAGACGTTGGTTGGAGTTGATCACAGATTATGATCTAGGGATTACCTATACCCCAGGCAAAGCCAATGTCATGGCCGATGCTCTAAGCCGTAAATTTTATTGCAACAATCTCATGTTGCAGCAAGGCCAACCACTTCTCCATGAGGAATTCTGTAAGCTTAACCTTCACATAGCTCCTCGCGGATTCCTTTCTACTCTGGTGGCGAAACCTGATCTTGTAGATCGGATTATCGCTGCTCAAAAGCAAGACACAAGAATTTCTCGGATCAAGAGAAACATTAAGAAGGGAGTTGGTGGATGTTTCTCTATGGATGATCGTGGTGTTGTTTTCTTTGAGAATCGCTTGGTGGTTCCCAAGAATCAACATCTGCGACAATTGATCCTTAAGGAGGCGCATGAATCTCCTCTCACGATTCATCCCGGTAGCACTAAGATGTATCAGGACCTACGCCAGAGGTTCTGGTGGACTAGGATGAAGAGAGAAATCGCTGAGTTCATTGCTAAATGTGACGTTTGTCGTCGCGTTAAGGCAGAGCATCAAAGACCTGCTGGCACCCTTCAGCCTTTGGCTATTCCTGAATGGAAATGGGATAAAGTTGGTATGGACTTCATCACCGGCTTTCCCAGGACCAAGAGAGGGAATAATGCTATCTTCGTAGTCATTGATCGTCTCTCCAAAGTGGCTCACTTCCTTCCTGTTCGAGAGAGTATCACTGCTAGTCAGCTTGCTGACTTATACATTTCTCGAATAGTATCACTTCATGGTGTTCCACTAGAGATTAATTCAGACCGTGGCAGTCTTTTCACTTCTCACTTCTGGGAGAGTTTCCAAACTGCCATGGGAACCCATCTTTCCTTCAGTACCGCTTTCCACCCTCAGTCGAGTGGTCAGGTGGAACGGGTCAATCAAATTCTTGAAGACATGCTCAGGGCTTGCGTTATCTCATTCGGTATGGATTGGGAGAAATGTCTTCCTTTCGCCGAGTTTGCTTATAACAATAGCTACCAATCCAGCCTCAAGAAAGCTCCTTTTGAGGTTCTCTATGGACGAAGATGTCGAACACCTTTGAACTGGTCAGAAACCGGTGAAAGACAATTCTTTGGACCGGATATGATCCAGGAGGCAGAAGAGCAAGTTCGCATCATTCGTGAGAATTTGAAAACAGCCCAGTCTCGTCAGAAAAGCCAGTATGATCGTCATCATAAGGATATGACCTATGAAATTGGCGACCAAGCTTACCTTCGGGTTACTCCTTTGAAGGGTACCCATCGTTTCGGTATCAAGGGCAAGTTGGCTCCTCGTTACATTGGTCCCTTTCGCATTCTCGCTAAACGAGGAGAGGTTGCCTACCAGTTGGAACTACCTCCACATCTTTCTCGAGTTCATGATGTCTTCCACGTCTCTCAACTCAGGCGTTGCTTCTCGGATCCTATTCGCGGAGTGGACCACGAAACGCTTGATCTCCAAGATAAGCTCACATACCGAGAGTACCCGGTTCGCATTCTTGATCAAGCAGAGCGTGTTACCCGACGTCAGAACATCAAGTTTCTCAAAGTTCAGTGGTCTCATCATTCCGAGAGAGAAGCTACTTGGGAGCGAGAAGATCGTCTTCGACTGGAGTACCCCGCTTTCTTTCCGTCGACCCCTGAATCTCGAGACGAGATTCTTTCAAGTGGGGGCGAGTTGTCACATCCCTAGTCTGGTATGACCTAGACTAGCTGGTCATTTGTGCATCATGTTTAAATTTCATTTAAATTTGAAATGAGGATTGGTGGAACCCTCAGAATCATTTTTGAAAATGACCCAAATAAAAATTTCTCCAAAAAGGGTCCAAGAAAATGCTCATGTTGCCCTCTGAAAATATTGGACAGAGATAAAAATCAAAACAATATTTTTAGGAGCTCATGGACATTTATTTTGGGCATTTGGATTAATTCGATAAATATTTGCATTGGAAATATATTTCTATATATATGAAATGTGGTCCAAAAATTATGCCATTTATAAAAGAGCTCTGGAATAATATATCCAGCTCCTCCAAAAATTGGCATAATAAAATTAAATGATTTAATATATTTATTAAATCAAAACAAATGTCAGAAAAATTAGAAAACAAAAATAAAAGAAGGAGGGGCTTACCTGGGCCTCCCCTCCCCTGCGCAGCCCAGCAGCAGCAGGCCGGCCCAGCCAGGAGGCGGCCCAGCCCGCCTGGCCCCCCCTCCCGTGTCGCCTTCCTCCTCTGCCAGGAGGACGGGCGTGTGCCCGACGCTCGCCGGCACGCGCGCGCGCCACCTCCCCCCCCTGCTGGCCACCTCCTGCTTCCTCCTCGTCGCCTGGAACGCCCGGACGAAGCCACGCAGCTGCCGCATCGCTCTCACTCTCCCTCGCCCTCCTCCTCTTCCCCTGCTCTCTCTCCCTCTCACCCGAGAACCACCGCCGCCGCCGACGGGCATCACCGTAGCCACCGCCTCTCCCTCGCCTCCCCGTCGTCCCCAGGAGCTCCGCCTCGTCGCCAGCTACCTCCTCGCCGAGCCACGCAAGCCGGGGTGCCCCGTGGAGCCGTCGCCGTCGCCAAATTTGACTCCGGCCGCCGTGGACCCTCGCCGGCGATTCGGGAGCTACCGGGCATCCCCGACCTCGCCCTCGCGCTCGCTAGTTCCGCGGTGAGCCCCCGCACTGAACCCCCTCCTCCCCGTGTCCGTTTGCCCCGTCTAGCTAGCTCGCCACCGTGCCCGTAAGCCCCTCGCCGCCGGCCATGGCGCCACGGTGGCACGAGCCCAAGCCAGTCCCTTCCGCGCGCGTCCCCGTGTTCCTGGTGACGCCAGGAGCTCGTAGGAACCCTCCGTCTCCACTGCCGTGCACCACAACGCCGCGGCCACCAGTTGCCGAACTCCGGCCGCCGCCCTGAGCTCTGCTCCGGCGAGCTCCGGCGCCCCCGCAGCCTCCCACCAGCTCCCCTGGTTGCGGACGACGACGGGCCACGCCCTGGTGCTTTTCGCGCGACCAAACGCCGCCTGCAGCGCAAGTCCGGCGAGTCGCCGCCGCGCTAATGGTCGCCGCCGGCCAGAACCCTAGCGGGCTGACGTGGCTTGTTAATTAGCCACTAATTCCCCACCCGCTGACGCTGACAAGTGGGCCCCAGGGCTTAGTCAAAGCTGACCAGCCCAGGTTTGACTCGGGGTTAACCCCCTGTCACTGACGTGTGGGTCCCACACGTCAGATTTGACCTGGACAGCCGCGTTGACCCGCTGATGCAATGATGATGTCATGCTGACGCAATTATACATTTTCTGGAATTAAAATAATTCAGAAAATCCAGAAAATGATTTAAACTTCAAAAATTCATAGAAATTCAACCGTAGCTCAGATTGAAATAATTTATATATGAAAAATTATCAGAAAAATGCCATCTTTCCATCTGTACTAGTTTCATGCATGAAAAACCAACTTATACATGCTGAATATGGGAAAACACATTATGGCATATATAAGAGACTTAATTTAGTAATGCATTTGAACCTTTGGTTCAAATGGACTTCAAACCAAGTGAACACTAGTTGCATTAGCTCAGCAGCATCACATCTACATGCCATGTTCATGCATCATATTGCTGCATATGATTGTGTTTTGATTGCCGGCACCGTTCCTTCTCGATAGGTCCTGCTCCGGAGACGTTCCAGAGTACCTGTCTATGAAGCAGTGCCTTCCTTGTTGTTTTACCAGGCAAGCAAACCCCCTTGTTCATTTCGATAAAACCCTACTCTCTCGCTCCTGCTCTCAGTTATTGCATTAGGACAACAACGATTCATCTGCTACTTTGTGCTGCGGTAGTTGAACCCATTCCTCTGCATGACCTGTCATTGCCACAGTAAATAGTTGAAACCCACTAGCATGTGTAGGAGTTGATTGAAGCCATTGTTGTGTTCCTACCATGCTATGCCTGCTATTGCTTAGAGTTGTGTCAGGTCTGATTCATTGGGAATGAATTGGAGTGTTACGATATGTTCTGATGCTGAGAGTGAAGTGTGTGAACACGATTTGGTAAAGGTAGCGGTGAGAGGCCATGTAGGAGTACATGGTGGGTTGTCTCATTGGAACCGTCCTTAAGCACTGAGTTCTATGTATGTTGTCCAATGACTCGATACTACCACACATTGGGTTCCGGTAACTCGACCCCTCTCGACTTATTAACCAACTTGGTCTCTGTCCAGGAGTCGCAACTAGTTTCTGGTGTTTGTAGGTAGTGCTATTTTTCTACCAAGTGGCACCCGGCAGGGTGGGCTTGGGACAGACTAGGCACACGTGGCCCGGTGTACCGAGTGGCACCCGGTTGGTGGGCTCGGGAACCCTGTACACATTGTTTGGGGCCGTAAGCGACACCCCGGCCGGATCTCCTTGCGGATGGAACCCGAATAGGCGATAAACCTGGACTAGAGTCTTGTGTGGTTAGTCAGGTCGTGGCCGACACCCTCGCCAGGCTTCCGCTTGAAGGTTGCCGAGATACATGACGTGTACATGGCGGTAAGTGGCGAGAGCGTGTGTGAAGAAGTACACCCCTGCAGGGTTAACATGATCTATTCGAATAGCCGGGTCCGCGGTTATGGACTTCTTGGATGCTTACATGGTACATAGACAACTAGAAGTGGATACTATAAAATGCTCAAGACAAGTGTGAGTGCTATGGATGGCCTTCTCGTAGGGAGACGGGGATGAATCCATAGTAGTGTATTGTGTGGTGATTAGTGGACTCGTGTACGTTGTTTCACCTCCAGAGTTTCTGGTAGTCGTAGAATAGGATAGCCACAGAGTCAAAGCTGGCTTGCTGCAACTAAACCCCACATTACCCTCTTGATACCAATGCATGTACGATAGGATCTGATGTAAGTCTTGCTGAGTACCTTTGTACTCATGTTGCTTTATTTATGTTTTTGCAGCGGAGACTTCGGTCTTACTAGTGTTCCCATGGACTTCGACTAGTAGCTAGTACCTCAGCTACGATCTTGATCGGATGTTGTAGATAGTCAGGCTCTTCAGCCTTTTTCTTTTGTAGATGTCTGTACCCAGACATGTAATGCTTCCGCTTGTTGCTTGTATGCTCTGTATGATGGGTCTTGTGACCCCTGTTTGCAATATATGCTATGACGGCTCTTCTGAGCCTTTATCTATATGAGTTGTTGAGTTGTGCTGTGATGCCATGTTGTACAGCACATACCTGCATGTTATGCGTACGTGTAATGTGTATTGCTATGTGTGGGATCTGACTATCTAGTTGTTTATTCTTAGTAGCCTCTCTTACCGGGAAATGTCTCCTAGTGCTTCCACTGAGCCCTGGTAGCTTGCTACTGCTCCGGAACACTTAGGCAGGCCGGCATGTGTCCTTCTTCGATCCTGTGTCTGTCCCTTCGGGGAAATGTCACGCGATGAATACCGGAGTCCTGCTAGCCCGCTACAGCCCGGTTCACCGGAGTCCTGTTAGCCCAGTGCTACAGCCTGGATTCACTCGCTGATGACCGACACGTTCGATGCTGGGTCATGGATGCCTGTCCCTGTAAGTTAGTGCCACTTTGGGTTTACGACTAGCCATGTCAGCCCGGGCTCTTTATCATATGGATGCTAGCGACACCATCATATACGTGTGCCAAAATGCGCAAACGGTCCCGGGCAAAGGTAATGCGACACCCGTGGGGATACCGTGCGTGAGGCCGCAAAGCGATATGAGGTGTTACATGCTAGATCGATGTGGCATCGAGTCGGGGTCCTGACATCTATCCCCAGTTTGCGGATTGTGTCCTGATATATCAGGTTTAAATCACTGCCGTCGTCCATTAGGACTTGTGTCAAGTGGAGTCCGTCAATTATCGAATCTAATACCAAGGCAGTCCAACCTGCATTCCGGATACTACTAGAGTAATACTGATGGTCGAAGGTGATTGGTTTTAACAACCAGTGGCGGGACTCCTTTGGGATAGGCCGTGTGGCGGGTATCTCTATGGGCACCACTATTTTCTCCCTTTTTGTCACGTGAAGTGAATTTACTGTTTTGACTTCTTGTGGGAAGTTCTTTTGTTTTCCGGTGATCTGCTTGTGGGGTTCGTCATCGTCCTCGCTTGGTGTGTCGAGCTCCTTGTGTTTGGCGTTGAGTTTGCCGGATTGCTTGAAGACCCAACAATCTCTGTGGGTTTGGTTTGCAGGCTTCCCGGGAGTACTGTGTATTTGACATATCTTGTCCAAGATTTTGTTTAAGTTAGCTAGCTCGCCCCTGTTATCTTTGGGGGGCAGCTTTTTCTCATTCTGCCGAGGGCTTTTGAATCCGGCGTTGACTGCCGTGCTCTTTGGGCTGTTTCCCTTGGCCCGGCGCTGGTCCTTGCTGCGTCGCGGTTTCCCGTTTCCATCCCTAACTTCGGATGTACTTGGGTCACTGGTACCGCATCTTGCCAACCAGCGGTCCTCTCCTGCGCAAAAGCGGGTCATTAGGCTTGTTAGTGCGGCCATTGTTCTTGGCTTTTCTTGGCCGAGGTATCTGGCGAGCCATCGTCTCGGATGCTGTGTTTGAAAGCTGCTAAGGCTTCGGCGTCCGGACAGTTGACTATCTGGTTCTTTTTAATAAGAAATCTGTTCCAGAGTTTCCGGGCTGACTCTCTGGGTTGTTGAGTTATGTGACTTAGATCATCTACATCCGGAGGTCGGACATAAGTCCCTTGAAAATTTGCCCGAAAAGCATCCTCGAGCTCTTCCCAACTTCCGATGGTGTTTTTGGGAAGGCTTTTGAGCCAATGCCGGGCTGGCCCTTTGAGTTTGAGTGGTAAGTATTTTATGCCGTGGAGATCATCTGCTCTAGCCATGTGTATGTGGACGATGTAATCCTCAATCCAGACTCCAGGGTCTGTTGTTCCGTCGTATGCCTCTATGTTTACGGGCTTGAATCCCGCTGGAAATTCATGATCCAGCACCTCATCGGTGAAACATAGGGGGTGTGCAACGCCCCTATATCTGGGCGTACCGCGATGTTCGGATATTTGATGTGTTGCATTGCTTGCTAGAGATTGCTTTCTTGGCCCATAGATAGATCTGGCTGGGCCATCATTTTGATGCGAATCCTTGTGCGGATCGCGTGCCGGCTTGTGTGCGGTGTCCTTTGCCGCACTATGTTGGCCAAGGGGTCGTTTGTCCGACCGGGGGCTCTAAGGCCTCATCATCGAATTCTGGCAATAATTTTCGCTTCTGATATCTCTTTATGCGACGACTGTCGCCATATTTGTCTGCGGTGTTGAGTACTTTGCTCCATCTAATTCTGAGTGCATCTTCCGCTTTTTTGAGCTTCCGCTTCTGCTTTTTCAGGCTACGCGCAGTGGCGACGAGCCTTTTTGGAGGTTCTTCTGCTCCAGCAACTTGTCCGGCGTGACGCTGTCCGGACTGTTGTCTTCGCCGGGGACGGGTTGTTTATCCAAGTTGCCCTATTCGGGCGGTTGCTCGATGGCATGTTCTTCGTCCACCGGTTCGCCCTGCTCTATGGCTGGGTCTGTATGGCTGTTTTCTCTATCGTGGTGGGGTTTGGAGCGGCGCTTACGCCGCCGCTTTGATTGCTTTTTGAGGGAACGGTCCCTCGTTGCGTCCCTTTGTTCCTCGTCGTCGTTTCCCTTAGGTGTATAAACCATGTATACATCGTGAGATGGGGTGGTTGTCCAGTGGCCTATAGGCGCTGATTCCTGTTCGTCTCCTACATCATCGTCCATACCGTTGGTGTCTTCGGAGTCGAAGTTAAGCATGTCGGTTAAATCATCGATAATGGCTACAAAGTGGGTGGTGGGTGGGCATTGAATTTCTTCGTCGTACGCATCCCAACCTTCCTGACCGTAGTTCGGCCGAGGCTCTCCTGATAAAGAGAGAGACTTTAGTGAATTCAGAATGTCGCCGAAAGGAGAGTGCTGAAAGATGTCCGCGGCGGTGAACTCCATTATCGGCACCCAATCAGATTCGATTGGCAGGGGCGCGGAAGGTTCGGAGTCCGGAAAGGAGTCCGTCACCTCGGAGTCGCGAGCTTCGCAAAGGACAGGTATGGTGTTCGGCTCGATCGCCGTAGAGATTGCAGCCCCCGAGGCGGTGTCCAGCCACCCGTCCTTGATAGGCGCAGTCGACACCGAGCTAAGGGTCGGAGCGAACACTGGTGCGGCCTCCAGGACACTGTTCAGTGGTAGAGCTAGATCATGCCCATCGTAACAGTGCGGCGCGCTTGGCTGTGGCTCGAACCCGTCGAAGATCAAGTCTCCGCGGACGTCGGCCATGTAGTTCAAACTTCCAAATCTGACCTGATGGCTACGGGCGTAGCTTTCAATCTGCTCCAGATGGCCAAGCGAATTGGCCCGCAGTGCAAAGCCGCCGAATACGAAGATCCGTCCAAGGAGAAAAGTCTCACCCTGGACCGCATCGTTGTTGATGATCGAAGGAGCCATCAGGCCTAAAGGTGACAACATAGAGGAACTCTCAATGAAAGCACCAATGTCGGTGTCAAAACCGGCGGATCTCGGGTAGGGGGTCCCGAACTGTGCGTCTAGGCGGATGGTAACAGGAGACAAGGGACACGATGTTTTTACCCAGGTTCGGGCCATCTCGATGGAGGTAAAACCCTACTCCTTCTTGATTAATATTGACGACATGGGTAGTACAAGAGTAGATCTACCACGAGATCAGAGAGGCTAAACCCTAGAAGCTAGCCTATGGTATGATTGTTGTTCGTCCTACGGACTAAAACCCTCCGATTTATATAGACACCGGAGAGGGTTAGGGTTACACAGAGTCGGTTACAATGGAAGGAGATCTACATATCCGTATCGCCAAGCTTGCCTCCCACGCCAAGGAAAGTCCCATCCGGACACGGGGACGAAGTCTTCAATCTTGTATCTTCATAGTCCAGGAGTCCGGCCAAAGGTCATAGTCCGGCCATCCGGACACCCCCTAGTCCAGGACTCCCTCACTACCTCTATGAGCACCTTCGAGAGACTGAGACGGCATATCATTTGAGATTGATGAAGTCACCGATAGGCACCTCATAGTCGACAAGACGTCTTCTCCCACTGAATGCACATCGTTGGAAATCCTGAAATAAATCCAGGAATAAGTGTGAGCAGTAGAACTTGAACCCTGGTGGGCTGGGTATACCACCTTCCACCTTTTTCTTTCGAAAATACTAACGCTGACATGTGTGGGCGTTTGCATCTCGCTCACATGCATGGATCAACGTCCGTTTGTGTTTGCACGAATCTTGGCATGTTTTGCCAAATTTTTATTGCCACGTAGGACTGGGCTGGTGTGTGAGCATTCATCCGGTCGCCCACACGTTCGTTTCACCACGCTGAAGGGCTGGTGTGTGGGCATTTAGCAAGCCCACACGCCAGTTTTCACGCACGCAGAGGGGCTGGTGTGTGGGCGTTTATCAGTTGGCCCACACGCCCGTCTCCTCTCCCACACCAAAGCTGTCAGTTGCCATGTGTTTTGCAGGGTACATGGCAACTATCCTAATGTGCTTGTAAGCAGGTGGCAACTCTCTCTTTACCCGAACATGTTATTTTGCCATGTCTTTTTGTAGTGCTACATGGAAACTGGCTAGTGTTAGTAGGTGGCAACTCCTAAAGTTTTCAAATCATGACAATTGCAGTAGACCAAATAATACATGGCAACAGCTGGAGTTGTCCAAAAATGGCATTGGCACTTGACCTGAGATGGCAACTGCAGTTGAGCAACCACGGCAAATTTAGTTGTCAGACATGGCAACAGTAGTTCAGCAACATGGCAATTGCAGTTAAACGAACATAGGATCCGGACCATGACAACTGCGAGGATGCGTGGTGATTGTCACGTGGGGCATGCAGGACCGTGAGGTATTGGCGTGTGGGCGTTATCTATTTTGCCCATACGCAGACGTGTGGGAGGGACCGCGAGGCAAAAGACGAGGCGTGTGGGCATTATTTGTTTTGCCCACACGTAGATGTGTGGACTGGTTCTCTTAGATACCACACGAAACGTGTGGCTAGACCCCTTAACATCCACACGTGTGGACATTATCGGGACCCTTTTCTTTTTAGGGGTATCACTGTCCACCTAACGATACATGGCATGTATGTTTCGTTTGTCGATTTATTTTTCTTCGCTTGGGGCAGGCAGTCTCCGGTACTGATCGGTGCCCCAATCACAGGGCGTGCCTGCCTTGCTATCATCAGCCGATGTCCTCTCGCAGCTTCAAATTTCCTCCTCTACACGCGCTCCCGATATGAACCCTCAGGTACAGTTCGCTGGCGTGGCAGTCCAGCGGCTCTCACCACTGGCTTCTCCAACCTCCAGTGATCCCCTCCGTGCGGCGACCTCTCTTACGTGACCTTTTTGAGGCTTGGTGCGAACCTCCATCTCCGGTTTTGAGTACGACGGGGCGGCGGGGTCTCCATGGCACATATCGCGCCTCTTCGATTCCGTCCCTGGTAGGTACTTAGGTCTCCTCAATATCCTCTTTCTGCTCTATGTGGTGCCCGACCATCATGTCGTGGTCGATCCTGATGCTGGCCACGTCGAGCTGTGGCGTTTCTATGGTTTTGCTGTGGTGGTTATATATCGATACTTCTTGTGACATTGGTGCTTGCCACTAAGCCTTGAGAATGTGCGGCTATGAGAAATCATTTCAGAATATGGATTTTAGCTAACTTTGTTGTTTAGCCAAGGACGTGATGTTTCTTGTACATTTTCTCCTTCCTTTACATCTCTTTTACTTCGAGCAAAACAGGAGAAATCAAGATCTGTAACTCTCACTTTCCCTTTAATTATTTCATTTAACTCTAACATTTTTCTAGATGATGCTTAATTCTGTATTTGATTAAGATTCCATTTGGCAGCTCACGGACGGCAACTTTAAATTTAGCGATTGTGCAGCCAGTGCAGTCCCTTTTTTATTGTTAAAAAAACTATCATTACTCTGTCTAAAATCATACCTGTAAACTTCGATGAAGCTTGGTGTGTTTAATGAAGTGTTAGACAAATTAGGGTTTGGAATAATGCTCGATACCCTTGATGGGTACGGCTGTCATATATTTATAAGAGGGAACAGTACAAATACAAGTTATGTTACAACATGTATATCTAATATATACTTAGTCTAACACCCTCCCTCAATCTTAACTATGTCCTGAAACACTCAGAAGGTTAAGATTGCGACGACATCCTTCAAAAGAAGGCAAGGGCAAGGGTTTAGTGAAAATATCAGCAAGCTGATCCTTAGAAGAAACAAACTTAATCTGAAGGAGCTTCTGAGAAACACGTTCCCTCACACAATGATAGTCGATTTTGATGTGCTTCGTTCGGGCATGAAATACTGGATTGGATGAAAGGTATGTAGCACCAATGTTATCACACCAAAGAACATGCGTCTGAGTTGAGGAGACCTTCAACTCTCGAAGCAACGACTGCACCCACATGATCTCAACTGTGGCATTCGCAACAACTTTGTACTCAGCTTCGGTACTACCCCGAGACACCGTAGCTTGCTTGCGAGCTTGCCAGGCGATCAAGTTAGGCCCAAAGAACACAACATGTCCCCCTGTGGATCACCGATCATCAGGACTACCAGCCCAATCGGCATCAGAAAATGCTGAGATCAATCCAGAACGTGCAGGCTGAAGATGGAGACCATATGAACCAGTGTGACGAACATAGCGCGGGGTGCGCTTAACACTTGACCAGTGAGAATCACGTGGTGCATGAAGATACTGGCACACACGGTTAACTGCAAATGATATGTCTGGTCGAGTAATGAGCTAGTACTGCAGTCTACCCACAATGTTGCGGTACTCAGTGGCATCCTCAGGAGAGAGCAAGTCACCAGCAAGAGCTATCAGTTTGTCTGTGGCAGACATGGGAGTCGTAGCAGACTAACACTGCAACATACCTGCACGACGCAGAAGATCCTGAGAGTACTTCTTCTGAGTAAGAGTCAAGCCACTATCAGAATGAAGAACCTCAAGTCCCAGAAAATAATGTAGTCTCCCAAGATCCTTGACAGCAAACTCAGCACCAAGAGAGGACACAAGGTGATCCGTAGCAGAAGCAGACGAACTGACAAGGATGATGTCATCAACATAGACCAGAATGTACATAGTCACCTCAGGTCACTGAAGGATAAATAGAGAAGTGTCTGCTGTAGAAGGAACAAACCCATGTGCACGCAAAGCAGCGCCAAGACGGGCATGCCACGCACGCGGGGCCTGCTTCAAACCATAGAGAGCTTTGACAAGGAGACACAAATGATGTGGCTGAGCAGGATCAACAAAACCTAGCGGCTGACGCATATAAACCTCTTCTTCCAGAACTCCATGGAGAAAGGCATTCTGAACGTCAAGCTGTCGAAGCGACCATCCGCGAGTAACAACCAAAGAGAGAAGAACACAAATAGTAGTTGGTTTAATAACAAGATTGAATGTGTCTTCGTAATCAATGCCGTACCGTTGTTTGAATCCCTTGGCAACCAGGCGTGCCTTGTACCTCTCAATGGAGCCATCAGCATGTTTCTTCACCTTGAATACCCATTTAGAGTCACTGATATTGACACCAGATGGAGGTGGAACAAGACGCCAAGTGTTGTTTCTTTGAAGAGCATGAATCTCCTGCTCCATCATAGCACGCCAATGTGGGATGCCAAGCGCTGCTCGAAATGTCGCGGTTCAGTCGTAGGGTCAGTGAGGGAGTCCTGGATTAGGGGGTGTCCGGATGGCCGGACTATGATGTTTGGCCGGACTCCTGGACTATGAAGATACAAGATTGAAGACTTCGTCCCGTGTCCGGATGGGAATTTCCTTGGCGTGGATGGCAAGCTTGGCGATACGGATATATAGATCTCCTTCCATTGTAACCGACTCTGTGTAACCATAACCCTCTCCGGTGTCTATATAAACCGGAGGGTTTTAGTCCGTAGGACGAACAACAATCATACCATAGGCTAGCTTCTAGGGTTTAGCCTCTCTGATCTCGTGGTAGATCTACTCTTGTACTACCCATATCATCAATATTAATCAAGCAGGAGTAGGGTTTTACCTCCATCGAGAGGGCCCGAACCTGGGTAAAAACATCGTGTCCCTTGTCTCCTGTTACCATCCGCCTAGACGCGTAGTTCGGGACCCCCTACCCGAGATCCGCCGGTTTTGACACCGACATTGGTGCTTTCATTGCGAGTTCCTCTGTGTCGTCACCTTTAGGCCCGATGGCTCCTTCGATCATCAACAACGACGCGGTCCAGGGTGAGACTTTTCTTCCCGGACAGATCTTCGTATTCAGCGGCTTTGCACTGTGGGCCAATTCGCTTGGCCATCTGGAGCAGATTGAAAGCTACGCCCCTGGCCATCAGGTCAGATTTGGAAGTTTGAACTACACGGCCGACGTCCGCGGAGACTTGATCTTCGACGGGTTCGAGCCACAGCCAAGCGCGCTGCACTGTTACGATGGGCATGATCTAGCTCTGCCGCCGAACAGTGTCCTTGCGGCCGCACCAGTGTCCGCTCCGACCCTTAGCTCGGAGCTGACTATGCCTATTGAGGACGGGTGGCTGGACACCACCTCGGGGGCTGCAATCTCTATAGCGATCGAGCCAAAACCATACCTGTCCTTTGCGAAGCTCGCGACTCCGAGGTGCCGGACTCCTTTCCCGACTCCGAACCTTCTGCGCCCCTGCCAATCGAATCTGATTGGGCGCCGATAATGGAGTTCACCGTCGCGGACATCTTTCAGCACTCTCCTTTCGATGACATTCTGAATTCACTAAAGTATCTCTCTTTATCAGGAGAGCCCCGGCCGAACTACGGTCAGGAAGGTTGGGATGTGGACGACGAAGAAATTCAATGCCCACCCACCACCCACTTTGTAGCCACTGTCGATGATTTAACCGACATGCTTAACTTCGACTCTGAAGACATCGACGGTATGGACGACGATGTAGGAGACGAACAGGAATCAGCGCCTATAGGCCACTGGACAACCACCCCATCTCACGATGTATACATGGTTGATACACCTAAACGAAACAACGACGAGGAACAAAGGGACGTAACGAGGGACCGTTCCCTCGAAAAGCAATCAAAGCGGAGGCGTAAGCGCCGCTCCAAACCCCACCTCAACAGAGAAAACAGCCATATAGACCCAGCCATAGAGCAGGGCGAACCGGCGGATGAAGAACATGCCTTCGAGCAACCGCCCGAACAGGCCAACTTGGATAAACAACCCGTCCCCGGCGAAGACAACAATCCGGACGACGTCACGCCGGACAAGTTGCTGGAGCAGAAGAACCTCCAAAAAAGGCTCGTCGCCATTGCGCGTAGCTTGAAAAAGCAGAAGCAGATGCTCAAAACAGCGGAAGATGCACTCAGAATTAGATGGAGAAAAGTACTCAACACCCCAGACAAATACGGCGACAGTCGTTGCACAAAGAGCTATCTGAAGCGAAAATTATTGCCGGAATTCGATGATGAGGCCTTAGAGCCCCCGCAATCAAAAAATAATAAGGAAGCCACCCGGTCGGACAAATGACCCCATGGCCAACACAGTGCGGCAAAGGACGCCGCACACAAGACGACATGCGATCCGCACAAGGATTCACATCAAAATGATGGCCCAGCCAGATCTATCTATGGGCCAAGAAAGCAAGCTCTAGCAAGCAATGCAACACATCAAATATCCGAACATCGCGGTACGCCTAGATATAGGGGCGCCGCACACCCCCTATGTTTCACCGATCAGGTGCCGGATCATGAATTTCCAGCGGGATTCGAGCCCGTAAACATAGATGCATACGACGGAACAACAGACCCTGGAGTCTGGATTGGGGATTACATCCTCCACATACACATGGCTAGAGGAGATGATCTCCACGCCATAAAATACTTACCACTCAAACTCAAAGGGCCAGCCCGGCATTGGCTCAAAAGCCTTCCTGAAAACACCATCGGAAGTTGGGAAGAGCTCGAGGATGCTTTTCGGGCAAATTTTCAAGGGACTTATGTCCGACCTCCGGATGCAGATGATCTAAGTCACATAACTCAAGAACCCAGAGAGTCAGCCCGGAAACTCTGGAACAAATTTCTTACTAAAAAGAACCAGATAGTCGACTGTTCGGACGCCGAAGCCTTAGCAGCTTTCAAACACAGCGTCTGAGACGAATGGCTCGCCAGACACCTCGGCCAAGAAAAGCCAAGAACAATGGCCGCACTAACAAGCCTCATGACCCGCTTTTGCGCAGGAGAGGACAGCTGGTTGGCAAGATGCGGTACCAGCGACCCAAGTACATCCGAAGTTAGGGATGGAAACGGGAAACTGCGACCCAGCAAGGACCAGCGCCGGACCAAGGCAAACAGCCCGAAGAGCACGACAGTCAACGCCAGATTCAAAAGCCCTCGGCAGAATCAGAAAAAGCTGCCCCCCAAAGATAACAGGGGCGAGCTAGCTAACTTAAACAAAATCTTGGACAAGATATGTCAAATACACAGTACTCCCAGGAAGCTTGCAAACCATACCCACAGAGATTATTGGGTCTTCAAGCAATCCGGCAAGCTCAACGCCGAACACAAGGGCCTCGACACACCAAGCGAGGACGATGGCGAACCCCACAAGCAGAGCACCGGAAAACAAAAGACCTTCCCACAAGAAGTCAAAACAGTAAATTCACTTCACGTGACAAAAAGGGAGAAAATAGTGGCGCCCATAGAGATACGCGCGACACGGCCTATCCCAGAGGAGTCCCGCCACTGGTTCTTAAAACCAATCACCTTCGACCATCAGGATTACTCTAGAAGTATCCGGAACGCAGGTTGGACTGCCTTTGTATTAGATCCGATAATTGACGGACTCCACTTGACACAAGTCCTAATGGACGACGGCAGTGATTTAAACCTGATATATCAGGACACAATCCGCAAACTGGGGATAGACCCAACAACAATTCGCCAAAGCAACACTTCCTTTCAAGGGGTGACGCCAGGCCCAGATGCCCATTGTACGGGCTCTCTCCTGTTAGAAGTTATGTTCGGCTCACCCGACAACTTCCGCCGCGAAAAGCTAACCTTCCACATCGCACCATTTGCAAGCAGCTATCAAGCACTACTAGGACGCGAAGCTTTCGCCCGCTTCAATGCAATACCGCATTATGCATCCCTTATACTTAAAATGCCCGGTCCACGAGGCATCATCTCATTAAAGGTAAATGTCGAGTGTTCGTCAAGCACGGAAGATTGTGCGGCTGCATTAACAGCCACACACTAAACCGGCCTCATTAGGCAAAGCACCTAAACAGGTCGTTCAGACCCCGGACATGGCTAGACGAGTCCGGCGTAAGGGCTTACTATGCGCATGCCCCCGTTCAAGGGGATAGGCACATGTACAATAAGAGACAATAAAGCTCAATTTTATTCATTTAAAAAAACGTACTTTGTTTATTTAATGTCACTACATTTTCGCATGATCTTTTTTAACTAAGTTCCTCTCTTTTATAGATGAACAACGTGCTACACCCGTCCAGGATACGGCACAACGGAGACACAGGCGCAGACGTGCAGTAGGGACCCGTTGCAAGGATTCTTTTCAGATTAAGATCCTGCGTAAACCTTTTTTTTACTGTCTCTTGTTGATACACATCCCCCGGTTTCTTGCTATAACCGAGGTGGAGGCTGGTGTCTTGGCATCGGCCACGTCAGACGTTTGCGCGTACTTGGACACCAGGGGCTTATTAATAAGGGCGTTGTTCATCCCGTTTTCATAAAGACCGAATACCTTAGGGAGTGTTTGGCGTCGCGAGTTTGGCCTTATATGCATCAGCTCCGAATCATGTCTTTGGTCAAATGTTGGGTTTGCCTGGCTCCTGTGTTTTGCTGCGTTACGTTCCGCTCTATCGGCTAAGGCGACACCAGGAGAAGTACTGCGATTGTGCCCCGGTTCAGCCGGGCAAGCACCTTAGTAGAGAAAGCCAAAAACTGACTGTCATGATGTAGCATGAGTCTGGTCAACCACTCGATGACCCATCGGAATCTTTAGGATTCCTCCGCATTAACGAAGGGCCGTTTCCCGGTCAGGCACACATGCGCCCCGAATTCGGGCGAGCGCGGTGCCCCTAGGGGCTATATAGTAGCCCCACTGTCAAACTCCTATGGCTAAGTGAAAGTGATAAAGCATTATAGTCCGGTTGCCTAGTTCGCTAAGCTATCACCTCCTTTATAGGACCAAGACGTTGGATCAAGTGTGAAAATGCGCCTTTTGCGAACACCCCCGCATTATATGTGTGGGGGCTGAAGCCAAAGACTGCCATCTTTCAGGTTATATACACATATACATTAACGGCCGCACAGGAGGTATTTTAATTCTTGCAGGCACAAGTATAAAAAGCTTTTATATTCCATCGAAACATTGTCTTACAATTATACATGTTATTCAAACATGATGTCCTTCGAGCATTGCGTCTCTATTAAACGAGCGCCCTGCAAAACTTCCTGAAAATAGTGCTCGGCAGGTATTCGGCTCCCGTCCGAATCTTGGGATGCAACGTCGGTGGTCTTCATCTCAAACCGAAATAACTCTTCGGCTCAGGCCCCTCCGACCACAGATGACTAAGGACTCCCTTCATGGCGAGTCCGGATAACCTATTCAGCTCCGCCCATTCGGCCAATCCCTCGGATAATGGAAGTGGGCGCTCGGGATTGTTGAACTGCGACCAAAAAAGCTTTTCCAGTTCGTGATCCTTTTGATCCCGGAAGTGTTCGGCCGCGTCCGTGACACTTGCCGCCAAATCCAGATAAGTATCCGTCGGACTCCACAGCTGGTCCAACTGAGCATACTTAGGATCCCCGAACTTCATCCGCAGCATAAAGGGCTTTCCAGCCGCGATATCTCCGGCCTGACGTAGCTCCTGCTTCATGGCTCCAATTGTAGAGCGAGCATCCTTGGCCTCGGTAGTGGCTTTCTCTAGGTCCTTTTGTTCCGCCCGATCTTCTTTTTCAAGAAGCTTGCAGCGGTCGGCAGCATCCTTAAACTTCACCGCCATCTCGGCCATTTCCTTCCTCCTTCGGCAGTGAGCAGCCTGTTCGGCTTTCAGCTCTTCGGCCGCCTTCAAGGCAGCCGCATCACTTTTTCTGGCCTGCTCCTTGGCTCGGGCGAGTTCCGCCTGAAGGTTCTCCAGGGCAGCGGCACCATCTGCATCAAGCATACATGTTGTAAGGCAAGGTCATCAAGCCCCCTTACCAGGTGTCCGTGGAGAAAATTTCATACCTTGCGACTCATCCAACCGCTTGTTGACAAGTGCGATGTCGGCATCCGCCACGTCAAGTTGCCACTTTAGCTCGGCAAATTCATCAGTCCGGCGTGCCACTGGACACTTCGCCACCTACATAGGAAGAGCGACATGTTGTACCTGGGATTATGATCCTCGTCGCGCTGTAATCTTTGACAACGCACCGAGTCTCAGGGGCTACTATCTATACAGAGCGCATCTTTTTAAATGCGGAACCGTCAAAAGGTACATAATTTCACGTACCTCAAAACCTGTCAGTAAACTCCTGACGGCCTCGTGCAACCCGCTCTCCGCGGATGAAATCCTTTCAATCACCATTCCCATCAATGCACGATGTTCTTCTGAGATAGACGCCCGCCCGAGCAGATCCTTCAAATCGTCCGACCGTGCACCGGATGGTGCCGGACTCGTCTGATGGCCTTTTTCGAAGGTCTGGCACGGAGGGCTCTGGGGAGCCATACGGCTGCTTTCCGGTCCTTCCGGATTCGGAGAAACCCTCCGCGACGACACCTCAGGGTCACCCGCCTCGCATGGCGGTACGGCAGGAGGGGGCATTCCGCTCTCCATCATCTCCGGACGAAGATCCCCTGAAGATGAGCTCTGCTGCGAAGGGCGGAGATCCGAACTACAAGGTAAAAATTTAGTTGTCTTTCTCACGAATAAAATAGGGATGTCTCTTATTTGGAAACTCCTCTCTCTACTTACGGCTCGCTGGAGCGCTGATCCCCTTGAGGGCACAGTGCGGCCGAGGCACTTCCCGGCGCAGGACCCTCTAACGAAGATCTCTTCCCCCGCTTTGAGACCATGGTCTCCGGGTCTTCAGAGGCGGTCTTCTTCTTTCCCTGGATGGAGGGATTCTCGATCCCTCCTTTCCGGATAGCCTCCTTTGAGGAGACGGTAGCTTCCTTGTTCCCCCCTTCACCTTCTTCCAAGGGCGCAACCTCCAGCATCCTGGTTAACATGGGATCCGGCGTGGTGTCAGGGAGGGGGGCGGACACCTGATCAGCTTTGCTTTCGCTATCCACTCCTATTTAAAGGGACCACTGCTTTAAGGGCAATTTTATGACGAATATACGGATAGCGTGTCCGGGTATATGGCTACTTACTTGAGTATCCGGGCGATTGCATCTTAGACCTGCGTCCTTGGTCAAGTCCAGAAACATTGCTTGTGATCCGAAGAACAATTCATGCATCTCCATGGGCGTCATGCCCGTAAAGTGTTGGAGAGCTCGTGGTCCCTCCGGATTAAACTCCCACAGGCGAAGGGGGTGGCGTTTGCAGGGAAAGTGCGGCAAATCAACATGACCTGCGCCACTATGGCCAGGTTGATGTCTCTTTCCAGGAGATCTTGAATGCGGCCCTGCAACAAGGGCACGTACTTGGACGCCTCCCAGTCGAGCCCTTTATTGACCCATGACGCCAGCCGTGGGGGAGGACCTGAGCGAAAGACAGGAGGGGCCACCCACTTGGTGCCCCTGGGCGCTGTGATATAAAACACTCTCGTTGCCATAAGCTGAACTCTTCTTGAAAAGAGCCCTCGGGCCATGGAGCATCAACATTCTTGCTTATAATAGCCCCTCCGCACTCCGCTTGCCGCCCCTTGATCATCTTCGGCTCTACTTTGAAGGTCTTAAGCCACAATCTGAAGTGAGGGGTAATCCGGAGGAAGGCTTCGCACACGACGATGAATGATGAGATGTGGAGGATGGACTCCGGATCCAAGTCGTGAAATTCTAACCCATAATAAAACATGAGCCCCTCACGAAGGGGTCCGTCGGGAAGCCTAACCCCCGAAGGAAGTGAGACGCGAACACCATGCTCTCACCAGGCTTGGGAGTGGGAATAACTTGCCCTTGAGCAGGCAGCCTATGCAAGATTTCGCCGGTTAAATACCTGGCATCTCTCAGCTTTAGCACGTCTTCTTCTGTAATGGAGAAAGGCATCCATCGGCCTTGAAGGTCGGAGCCGGACATCATCGAAGGTCCGAAGCGCCTAAATCTGGAGCTTTGGGTGTTAGAACTCGAGGCGAGGGGCGGACTCGATTGAGATTAAAAGAAAGGAGTAGAGCCTTGGTCTCTTTATAAAGAGGTTGAATACCAAGAGCCCTCCCCCGTGACCGTTTGGAGACTCGCCTTCGATAGAGGAGACGTGCCAACGGGCGCGATTGGGTTACCCACGTCCGTATTGATGAGAATCCCGGAATAAGGGGACATGATATCTGGTTTGACAAGACGTGCCAAGGAAACCGCCTCGCTAAACGCGCTGAGGTGGGACAGTAAAATGATTCAAATAAAGGCTTGGCCGTGGTGTGATGACACGCTGCGAAATACGTCAGCAGATTGGATTTGTGTAAATATTATTCTCTCTACGGTGTTATGTGGAAATTATTTTGCAGAGCCGGACACTATCCTTGTGTTCAAAATCTTCTATGAAGTATTCGGAGGAGGAACCCGCCTTGCAATGCCGAAGACAAACTGCGCGCCGGACTCGTCGTCATTGAAGCCTGGTTCAGGGGCTACTGAGGGAGTCCTGGATTAGGGGGTGTCCGGATGGCCGGACTATGACCTTCGGGCCGGACTCCTGGACTATGAAGATACAAGATTGAAGACTTCGTACCGTGTCCGGATGGGACTTTCCTTGGCGTGGAAGGCAAGCTTGGCGATACGGATATGTAGATCTCCTTCCATTGTAACCGACTATGTGTAACCCTAACCCTCTCCGATGTCTATATAAACCGGAGGGTTTTAGTCCGTAGGACGAACAACAATCATACCATAGGCTAGCTTCTAGAGTTTAGCCTCTCTGATCTCATGGTAGATCTACTCTTGTACTACCCATATCATCAATATTAATCAAGGACTAGGGTTTTACCTCCATTGTCATAGCCCTAGAATTGTTTGCAATTTAGTGGCACAAGCATCCATGCATCTTGTCTAAATTACTTATTTAATTTGAAATGGGGGATAATAAACCCTAGCAGCAAATGAAATTCAACCAGGTTCAAACTTAAATCTTTTCAATGATCCCAAACTGCCTTTAGAAATGTTCATCATTTTTGAATTGGTCCAGCACCTCTGACAAAAATGATGCACATATTTTTTGGCCATTCTGGATTTTTGAATTAATTCGTATTGTATTTGCATTTGCGCATTTAAATGCTATAAACTATTTTAAATGTGCAAATAATATAAGCTAAAATGTTTACTGTTGGATATATTGTAAACAATAGCCATGACTAGTTTCATGATTTTTTGAAATGCCCTGGCATTATTATTAATGCCCCGAAGTTACAGAAATAATAGAAAACAGGAAATAATAAAAGGGGAAGGAACTTACCTGGGCTTACCTCATCTGTGCAGCCACCTGGCGGCCCAAGTGGCTGGCCCAGCCCACCACCGCCACCTCCCCTGTCATCTTCCTCCTTTGCCAGGAGGACGGGCGCGTGCCGTCGCGCGCTGGCCATGCGCCGGGCCACCTCCTACTTCCCGCCGCTTCCTCGATGCCCTGGGGGCGCCACGCAGACCCTTGGACCCCCTCGACCGCTCCCCTCTCTCCCTGCCTTGTCTCTCTCCCTCTCTCTCCCGAACCCGAGCGCAGCCGTCACCACCGACGAGCACCGCCGTGGCCACAGCCACTGCCTCGCCTCATCGTTGCGCCCAGAGTCTCCGCCTCGACTCCCTCTTTCTCTCCACCGAGCCACGAGCTCCTGGACACGCTGCAACGCCGCCACCGCCGTCGTTTCCCTCGTTGGCCACCGGAGATTGTCGCTGTTGATTCGCCGCATCCCGAGCTTCCCCGAGCCCGCTTTGACGCCTGCTGCAACCGCTGTGAGCTTCTGCTCCTCTTCCCCCTCTCCGTTCCTTCAATTGCATGCCGTAGCCGCTGCACCACCTGTGCCCGAACGCCGGCCGCCGCCGCCGAGCTCGTAGCCGTCGCCTCCGGCCACCACAGGCCCGGCTAGCACCACCTAACGACGCGCGCCGGCGAGGGCACTCCAACGTGCCTAGCCGCGGCTCGAACCGTGCCCCGTAGCGCAATCCCGAGCCCCACCGCCACCTCTGGCCCCACCAGCGATTAGCCGCCAGCCTAATCCCGGTTTAATTAGTGCTAATGACTCTGCTAAACACCCCTAGCGCCACTGCCATGTGGGCCCTGTGCCTGTTTAGCTTAAGTTAATTTTCTGTTTAGATTAGTTCTTAACCCAGTGGGACCCACGTGTCAACTTGGACCCTGCTGACGTGGCCGTTGACCTGGTCCCACGAGTCAGCCGCTGTAATCGGCACTGGGTCACTGACCAGTGGACCCCACTGGTCAGGTTTGTCCTGGGTGGCGCCTGTTGACCTGCTGAGGTCAGCATGACGTAATGCTGATGCAATAATGTAATTTCTGGATTTATTTCTTTTCAGGAAATTTCAGAAAATAGTGCTAACTTCTAAAAATCATAGCAAATAATCTATAACTCAGAATGAAATAAATTATATATGAAAAATTATCAGAAAAATCCAATCTATCCATCTGTAATGATTTCATGCATGTTTAAACAAGTTAATTTGCTGTTTAGTGCAAAACAGGATAAAGCACTATTTAAGATCACAAATGAGTTTGAACTTTGAATATTTGGTTCAAAATAGCTCAAACCCATCTGATTGTAGTTGCATTATCCCAACACACTCATTTTACCATGTCATGATCATGCATCATATTGTGCATTGCATTGATTGTGTTTCTTTCTCTGTTGCTGGTATTTGTTCCCTCTCGATAGACGTGATTCGACAATGAGTTCGATGACACCGATGAAGAACTATAATATCTTCAGAAGTGCCAGGCAAGCAAAACCCCCTTGTTCATTCCGATACAATCCTACTCTCTCGCTCCTGCTCTCTTTTACTGCATTAGGACAATAACGATTCATCTGTACTTGCTGCGCTAGCTGAACCCATTTATCCTCTATATGACCTGTCATTGCCACAGTAAATAGATGGAACCCACTAGCATGAGTAGGAGTTGTTTGAGCCGTGTTGTTCCTATTCATTAATGCTTGTTTGTCATGCCTGCTACTGCTTAGAGTTGAGTCAGGTCCGATTCATCGGGGATGAATCAGAGGTGTGTGAACATGTCCTACTGTGTGTGAGCTAAGTGTGTGAACACGATTTGGTAAAGGTAGCAGTGAGAGGCCATGTAGGAGTACATGGTGGGTTGTCTCATTGAAGTCGTCCTCAGGAACTGAGTTCTGTGTTTGTGATCCATGAACAGCTACTACCACATATTGGGATCCTTAATTGACTCTCTTGACTTATTAATCGCCCTTGTCCTCTATCCAGGAGTTGCAACTACTTTCTGGTGTTTGTAGGATATGTGTTGGAGGCCGTGCGTAGCGCTGACCCTAGTGGTGGGCTATGATGTGGTAGATACACCGTGGCCCGGTGTACCGAGCACCCGTTTGGTGTCTCGGGAACCCTGCACACATCGTTTGGGGCTGTGAGCGAAACCCCGGCCGGATCTCCTCATGGATGGAACCCGAATAGGAAATAAACCTGGACTAGAGACTTGTGTGGTTAGTCAGGTCGTGGTCGACTCCCTCGCCAGGCTTCCGCTTGAAGGTTGCCGAGATACACGACGTGTACATGGTGGTAAGTGGCGAGAGCGTGTGTGAAGAAGTACACCCCTGCAGGGTTAACATCATCTATTCGAATAGCCATGTCCGCGGAAAAGGACTTCTCGGTTGCCTATAACAGTTCATAGACAAGTGAAAGTGGCTACTCTAAAATGCGCAAGATAAGCGTGAGTGCTATGGATGGCGTTCTCGTATGGAGACGGGAGCGAATCCATAGTGGTGTATTGATATGGTGAATATGTGGACTCGTGTGCGCCACCTCAAAAGAGTTACTTGCAGTCGTAGTTAGGATAGCCACCGAGTCAAAGCTGGCTTGCTGCAGTCAAACTCCACCACCCCTTTGTCGATACTGATGCATATGTAGTTAGTTCTGATGTAAGTCTTGCTGGGTACATTTGTACTCACGTTTGCTTAATTTATGTTTTGCAGAGAGACTTCAGTCTCGCTAATAGTTCCGCGTGGACTTCGACGTTTAGCTTGATACCTCAGCTACGATCTTGTGCCCTCGGCAGGATCTGGTATATAGTTAGGCTTCTCAGCCTTTTTCATTTGTAGATGTCTGTACTCATACATGTTAAGCTTCCGCGTGTGCTTTGATTTGTATGCTCTAAATGTTGGGTCATGATACCCATGTTTGTAATATCTCGCTCCTCGGAGCCTAATGAATAAATACTTGAGTCATAGAGTTATGTTGTGATGCCATGTTGTATTTACACATATGGAGCATATTGTGTATATGTTTGAAATGCTTTGTATGTGTGGTGTCCGACAATCTAGTTGTTTATCCTTGGCAGCCTCTCTTATGGGGAATTTTAGTCTAGTGATTCCTTGAGCCATAGTAGTCCGCTACAGCCTGGTTCACCGGAGTCCTGCTAGCCCAGCACTACTGCTCAAGACGCTTGACTGGACGACATGTGTTTCACTTCGTTCCTGTGTCTATCCCTTTGGGGAAATGTCACGCGGTGACATCCGGAGTCCTGCCTAGCCTGCTACAACCCGGGTTCCCGGAGCCCTGTTAGCCCAGTGCTACAGCCCGGATTCACACGCTGCTGACCGACATTTTCGAAGTTGATTCATGTATGCCTGTCCCCATGGGTTAGTGCCGCTTTGGGTTCACGACTAGCCATGTTGGCCCGGGTTCTTTGTCATATGGATGCTAACGACACTATCATATACGTGAGCCAAAAGGCGCAAACGGTCCCGGGCCATGGTAAGGCGACACCCGTGGGAATACCGTGCGTGAGGCCGCAAAGTGATATGAGGTGTTGCCGGCTAGATCAATGTGACTTGGAATAGGGGTCCTGACAGCTTTGGTATCAGAGCCTGACTACCTGTAGGATTACCAAGCCAAACCGGTCAAAGTTGTGTCTAGAAATGCTTTAGTTATGTAAGGGAATTGATTGTGGAAGGGAATGTAAGGCTCTTTTTACTCCTTTACCTTATGCCTTCTGATTTGAGTCATCCTCTTCCTTTCTACGAGGATTAAGAACTAGGCCTTCTCATCTATCTATCAGGATGATGTGTTACTAATCCATAGACTTATAGAATTGATAGTTTCAAGTCTCAGTTCAGTTTCTACTACTTTCGTGTGTTCATAGTTGGTCTCGGAATCTTGTTATTGTGCTTCTGAGTGGTCATGCCACTATTTTGCAGGATGTCTCAAATATTATTGAGCATTTACAGCCGTTATGTTGTCAGAGTCATCCCAGGTTTCTAAATAGTCTGATGCTTTTGCAAATCCCTTCTTTCCGTTTTCGATGTCCCCTTGGGCCAATTAAACCACACTAATCGGTGAGTTGAGGTACTCTGTTGCCTAGACATATATGTTGGAGCTATTATTATGACCCTAGATGTTTTAGGGAGTCACCTAGTAATCTAGTCATGTTTTGTGTTCCCGGTGTGATAATTCTGGCCATCATTCTCGAAAGCATCCTGTGATGCCATTTAGTTAGTAGGCATTCTATTCCTGGGTTTTTGAGCCCAAAATTCACTCTACTTACTTTATGTTGATAGTGTTTGCTAGTACCTTTAGGATATTAGTAACCTTGCAATAGTCCTCGAGGTCCGTGGTAAATCCTTCTTCCAATACCATGAACTACTTATGGCAGAAGTTCCTTGTTGAACCAAAACATCACAATAAGAGTGCTCTTGATGAGTTCTCCATTCGGCATTGTGAATCTGCCAGTCCTACCTTTCTGCATGGATTATCTGGAAGAAACCTGTTGAACTTGGTTCGACATACTAATCTATGCATCCACAACTCAGAAAGTTATATGTTCCTTGAGTTGACCCTCCTCAGCTGTATTCCGACCCTAGTCTATCAATTGATAGTCAGGAATAGTTGTGCATTCGTGTTCATCGATGCCTATTATTCTTCTGGTCCGTCAAGCCATTCTATTTCGGAATGACTAGGAGTAACAAACTCCGGTACCTCATCCATTTCTAGGATTGGGTCAAAGCAGTTGTATTCCGCAGATCAAATGCCAATCTAGCTTCTAATCTGTTCTACCCTGGAGTATTGCCATCTTATGTCAAGAATGTCATGGGAATTGCACAACCTCTTAAGAATTCTTGATGCAGTGATACTTCTCACCATCATTATTCATTCCTCGGTCCGGTGTTGTCGCAACCGGAATGCCGACAAGTGAATCATGATGTGTGAAATCAATACCCTAGCAACCATGTTGCTTAGTGGTTAATGGATAAAAATCTCATTCTTAGTGTGTTGGTTACTGAATCACCATCCTGAGATTGATTGTGCTACCTAGTCCGTTTTTCCTGGTGCACTCTTCGATCAATGAGTTAGGATTGTGTCAATCCCTCACTCTTTTGATCATATCATCTTGCCCTGAAAAGCAAGGTTATTCTCGAGCTTAGTAACATATCAGTGGTTCGTGATTTTCTGAATATCCCCTCGGAAGTATTACCAGGTTGTCCCCTGACTGTTATGTTGAGCTCGTGATGAAGTTGGTTTCTTGTGAACCACCCTTTCTCCAAGGATCTATGTTGGATACCCCTGGGCTAGTTGGTTGAGCCAAATAACAACTTGGAGAGTTGGAAGATAAAAGCTTAATCCACTTAGTTCATCACTAAGGGATATCCTTGTGTGTGTGTGTGTGTGTGTGTGTTGAAGAAAGATGATATCTCCGTCGATTGGTCCTCGTGATCTGTTGTTAGATTTATTGCCTTGTCAAAACTTTGACTTGAGTATGGGCTATCGTCAAGTCAAATCAGAACCAATGATGTTCGTAATGTTGTCTTACCCGTGGTTGATTCCTCGAGCATATACCATTATATCTTTTGGTCTGACCAATGCTATCACCCTGTTCACATGATGGTGGAAGTCCAGTGATATGGAAATTCCGATGAGGTGTTGTTGAGCCCATCAGCAGCATTTTGTCTCCCCCATGATTCATGTTGAGCATCAACCTAGTGTTGGAAACATTATAAGCATTGCCTTCATGTTCCGCTCATGAGGTATAAGTTTGGATGGAGAAGTGACTTCCTCGAACTCACGTGCATTTGATGTAAGTTGTCGCCGTGGATTCGAGCTTGTTTGCTTCCTGTGGAATCATCCCAAGTCAGTCATGCATGTGCGAATGTATTCTGTGGTTTGATAGACTGATCATCTTCATTCTGTATGTATCCCTAGCACACCAAGCCACTGATTGATTTGTTCAAGGAGAAGGAGTTCCTTCATAACAACTAGTCATGACTTATGTTAGGACTTCGTTATCCTCGATGATGGTTCCCATCCTGAACTCGGTAGTGTTTTATTATAAGACTACTACATGATCATGCTTGTCCAGGACAGTGTGTTCACATGTATGTAGCAGAACCAGCTCATGTTTTGGAGCTTGCTATCGTAGTTCATTTCCCCGAGAATCTTGCAACGTCATCACATCGATTTGTATTGCAAAACTTTCACTTTTCTTACTAGATTCGATGGGTCTAGAATATCCTAACACCAACCAGATCTGAATCTCAGGTAGATATGATGGTTGGAATGTGTCCCAAATTATAATATTGGTCTCTCGGTAACCCGGTAACGTGGATGTCGTGGCCAACCCACCTAGCCGGAAGGCCTATTATTGTAATATCTTGGTTGAAGAAGTTGGTCACCTCCCCATTAGGATCTCGCAGGATCTGCCTCCATAGTTATTCCTTATGGATTCTTGAGCTTCAGAAGTCCGACCTTTTATTTGATGTTCTAGTTATCAAGCCATATCTATAAATGGGTTGCGCTAGCACATCAAGGAGAACATTAGAAGCGGGGTGCTAAATGTCTCTCGGTCGATCATCCAGATTTCGTTCCCTTGGCCTCGCTAAGGTGAAATCTAAGAAAGGGGTGTCTTTCTATGCCTCTGCATTGTCCATCACTATTCGTCAAGGTAGTAAGATGTGTTGCCAGGATCCTCGACACAGTTGTTGGTAGAACCTTGATGAATATGGAAATGCTCAAGTTCTTGAGAGCACGCGCAAGCAAAATCATCCCATGCGTTGTCTTCAACAAGGTAGTCCACATCATCCACCCTAGTCCGAATATGCCATTTCTTCGAGTTAATTCAAACGATCAATTGTAAATTGCCTTAAGCTGGTATGAAGAGTGTTAATGATCTATGGATCAAAAGTAATTATTTTTGCCACTTATGGGAATAGTTCTTCGAGTCACCTTCCCTGAGGTGCTCCGTTTTGGAATCATGGAAATTTCCCTCGCTACTTTGAAACCCTCGTCAAATTACTTCTTCTGTCGCTCCTGATGTATGTGTTGCCTCTCAGCTCCAGAGATGTTTCTATGTTTCATTCCGTGAGTTGATCTTGTGATCATTAAGATGATCCTAACTTGCTCGGACCTCAGGAAGACTGATTCTTCTAAAATCCTCCCTTTCTTCTCGTTGTCATGTTGGTTGTAGCTCTCAAAGCAAGACGTTGAGATCAAGGTGATGCAATGAGTCAATACCCTCGAGAAAGACATCTGGATCGTGAAGACCGTGATAGTTTGTGCCACTTCTGTCTTCTTACCTCACGTCTAGAATCTCGGGACGAGATTCTTGTTTAGTGGGGGTGAGTTGTCACAGTCCTAGAATTGTTTGCAATTTAGTGGCACAAGCATCCATGCATCTTGTCTAAATTACTTCTTTAATTTGAAATGGGGGATAATAAACCCTAGTAGCAAATGAAATTCAACCAGGTTCAAACTTAAATCTTTTCAATGATCCCAAACTGCCTTTAGAAATGTTCATCATTTTTGAATTGGTCCAGCACCTCTGACAAAAATGATGCACATATTTTTAGGCCATTCTGGATTTTTGAATTAATTCATATTGTATTTACATTTGGGCATTTAAATCCTATAAAATATTCTAAATGCTCAAATAATCATAAACTAAAATGTTTACTGTTGGATATATTCTAAGCAGTAGCCATGACTAGTTTCATGATTTTTGGAAATGCCCTGGCATTATTATTAAAGCCCCGAAGTTACAGAAATAATAGAAAACAGGAAATAATAAAAGGGGAAGGAACTTACCTGGGCTTACCTCATCTGTGCAGCCGCCTGGCGGCCCAAGTGGCTGGCCAGCCCTCCACCGCCACCTCCCCTGTCGTCTTCCTCCTTTGCCAGGAGGACTGGCGCGTGCCGTCGCGCGCTGGCCACGCGCTGGGCCACCTCCTGCTTCCCGCCGCTTCCTCGACGCCCTGGGGGCGCCACACAGACCCTTGGACCCCCTCGACCGCTCCCCTCTCTCCCTGCCTCGTCTCTCTCCCTCTCTCTCCCGAACCCGAGCACATCCGTCGCCACCGACGAGCACTGCCGTGGCCACAACCACTGCCTCGCCTCGTCGTTGCGCCCAGAGGCTCCGCCTCGACCCCCTCTTCCTCTCCACCGAGCGAAGAGGTCCCGGACGCGCTGCAATGCCGCCACGGCCGTCGTTTCCCTCGTTGGCCACCGGAGATTGTCGTTGTTGATTCGCCGCATCCCGAGCTTCCACGAGCCCGCTTTGACGCCTGCTGCAACCGCTGTGAGCTTCTGATCCTCCTCCCCCTCTCCATTCCTTCTGTTGCACGCCGTACCCGCCGCACCACTTGTGCCTGAACGCCGGCCGCCGCTGCCGAGCTTGTAGCCGTCGCCTCCGGCCACCACAGGCCCGGCTAGCACCACCTAACGACGCGCGCCGGCGAGGGTACTCCAACGCGCCTAGCCACGGCTCGAACCTTGCCCCGTAGCGCAATCCCGAGCCCCACCGTCGCCTCTGGCCTCGTCAGCGATTAGCCACCGGCCTAATCCCGGTTTAATTAGCGCTAATGACTCTGCAAAACACCCCTAGCGCCACTGCCATGTGGGACCTGTGCCTGTTTAGCTTAAGTTAATTTTCTGTTTAGATTAGTTCTTAACCCAGTGGGACCCACGTGTCAACTTTGACCCTGTTGACATGGCCGTTGACCTGGTCCCATGTGTCAGCCGCTGTAATCGGCACTGGGTCACTGACCAGTGGACCCCACTAGTCAGGTTTGAGCTGGGTGGCGCCTGTTGACCTGCTGAGGTCAGCTTGACGTAACGCTGATGCAATAATGTAATTTATGGATTTATTTCTTTTCAGGAAATTTCAGAAAATAGTGCTAACTTCTAAAAATCATAGAAAATAATCTATAACTCAGAATGAAATAAATTATATATGAAAAATTATCAGAAAAATCCAATCTATCCATTTGTACTGGTTTCATGCACGTTCAAACAAGTTAACTTGCTGTTTAGTGCAAAACATGATAAAACACTATTTAAGATCACAAATGAGTTTGAACTTTGAATCTTTGGTTCAAAATAGCTCAAACCCATCTGATTGTAGTTGCCTTAGCCCAACACACTCATTTTACCATGTCATGATCATGCATCATATTGTGTATTGCATTGATTGTGTTTCTTTCTCTGTTGCTGGTATTTGTTCCCTCTTGATAGACGTGATTCGACGATGAGTTCGATGACACCGATGAAGAACTATAATATCTTCAGAAGTGCCAGGAAAGCAAAACTCCCTTGTTCATTCCGATACAATCCTACTCTCTCACTCCTGCTCTCTTTTACTGCATTAGGACAACAATGATTCATCTGTACTTGCTGCGGTAGCTGAACCCCTTATCCTCTGCATGACCTATCATTGCCACAGTAAATAGATGAAACCGACTAGCATGAGTAGGAGTTGTTTGAGCCCTGTTGTGCCTACTCATTCATGTTTGTTTGTCATGCCTGCTACTTCTTAGAGTTGAGTCAGGTCCGATTCATCGGGGATAAATCAGAGGTGTGTGAACATGTCCTACTGTGTGTGAGATAAGTGTGTGAACACGATTTGGTAAAGGTAGCGGTGAGAGGCCATGTAGGAGTACATGGTGGGTTGTCTCATTGAAGCCGTCCTCAGGAACTGAGTTCTGTGTTTGTGATCCATGAACAGCTACTACCACACATTGGGATCCTTAATTGACTCTCTCAACTTATTAATCGCCCTTGTCCTCTATCTAGGAGTTGCAACTAGTTTCTGACCCTAGGGGTGGGCTAGGAGTTGTAGGATATGTGTTGGAGGCCGTGCATAGCGCTGACCCTAGGGGTGGGCTATGATGTGGTAGATACACCGTGGCCCAGTGTACCGAGCGCCCTTTGGTGTCTCGGGAACCCTGCACACATCGTTTGGGGCTGTGAGCGAAACCCGGGCCGGATCTCCTCGCGGATGGAACCCGAATAGGCGATAAACCTGGACTAGAGACTTGTGTGGTTAGTCAGGTCGTGGCCGACTCCCTCGCCAGGCTTCCGCTTGAAGGTTGCCGAGATACACGACATGTACATGGTGGTAAGTGGCAATAGCGTGTGTGAAGAAGTACACCCCTGCAGGGTTAACATCATCTATTCGAATAGCCGCGTCCGCGGAAAAGGACTTCTGGGTTGCCTATAACAGTTCATAGACAAGTGAAAGTGGATACTCTAAAATGCGAGAGACGGGAGCAGATCCATAGTGGTGTATTGATGTGGACTCGTGTGCGCCACCTCAAAAGAGTTACTTGCAGTCATAGTTAGGATAGCCACTGAGTCAAAGCTGGCTTGCTGCAGTCAAACTCCACCACCCCCTTTGTTGATACGAATGCATATGTAGTTAGTTCTGATGTAAGTCTTGCTGGGTACATTTGTACTCATGTTTGCTTAATTTATGTTTTGCAGAGAGACTTCAGTATCGTTAATAGTTCCGCGTGGACTTTGATGTTTTGCTTGATACCTCAGCTACGATCTTGTGCCCTCGGCATGATCTGGTAGATAGTCAGGCTTCTCAGCATTTTTCATCTGTAGATGTCTGTACTCAGACATGTTAAGCTTCCGCGTGTGCTTTGATTTGTATGCTCTGAATGTTGGGTCAGGAGACCCATGTTTGTAATATCTCCCTCCTCGGAGCCTAATTAATAAATACTTGAGTCGTAGAGTTATGTTGTGATGCCATGTTGTATTTACACATATCGAGCATATTGTGTGTATGTTTGAAATGCTTGGTATGTGTGGGATCCGACAATCTAGTTGTTTATCCTTGGCAGCCTCTCTTATAGGGAAATGTAGTCTAGTGCTTCCTTGATCCATAGTAGTCTGCTACAGCCCGGTTCACCGGAGTCCTGCTAGCCCAGCACTACTGCTCAGGACGCTTGACTGGCCGGCATGTGTTTCACTTCGTTCCTGTGTCTGTCCCTTCGGGGAAATGTCACGCGGTGACATCCGGAGTCCTGCCTAGCCTGCTACATCCCGAGTTGCCGGAGTCCTGTTAGTCCAGTGCTACAGCCCGGATTCACACGCTGCTCACCGACATGCTCGAAGTTGATTCATGTATGCCTGTCCCCATGGGTTTGTGCCGCTTTGGGTTCACGACTAGCCATGTCGGCCCGGGTTCTCTGTCATATGGATTCTAGCGACACTATCATATACGTGAGACAAAAGGCGCAAACGGTCCCGGGCCATGGTAAGGCGACACCCGCGGGAATACCGTGCGTGAGGCCGCAAAGTGATATGAGGTGTTATCGGTAGATCGATGTGACTAGGAATCGGGGTCCTGACATCCATCGAGAGGGCCCGAACCTGGGTAAAAACATCGTGTCCCTTGTCTCCTGTTACCATCCGCCTAGACGCACAGTTCGGGACCCCCTACCCGAGATCCTCTGGTTTTGACACCGACAGGTAGGGTGTGCGTGTGTGTTCATAAATGAGCGTATGGGAATATGTATGAGCGCCTGCGTATGTACGGTGTTATACAAAAACGTATGGCCTCCACGCACGAATAGAAACCACATTAAACCAGTTGACAACTAGAGACAAAAGCACCGCCAAAGAGCGCTCCATTTTGTGGGAGCTTAGAAACTGTAGTTTAAAGGATCAATATGGTTGACTAGAGGGGGGAGTGAATAGGCAACTAACTATTTTAGCTTTCCTTTACCAAATTAAACTTAGCATCAAAATAGGTTGTCTAGATATGCAACTAGGTGAGCAACCTATATGATGCAACAACAACAAGCACACAAGCAAGCAAGGGATACAACACAATATAAGCTTGCACAAGTAAAGGTAAGAGATAACTAAGAGTGGAGCCGGTGGAGACGAGGATGTGTTGCCGAAGTTCCTTCCCTTTGAGAGGAAGTATGTCTCCGTTGGTGTGGTGTGGAGGCACAATGCTCCCCGAGAAGCCAATAGGGCCACTGTATTGTCCTCACGCCCTCACACAATGCAAGATGCCGTGATTCCACTATTGGTGCCCTTGGAGGCGGCGACCAAACCTTTACAAACAAGGTTGGGGCTATCTCCACAACTTAATTGGAGGCTCCGAACAACACCACGAAGCTTCACCACAATGGAATATGGCTCTGCGGTGACCTCAGCCATCTAGGGTGCTCAAATACCCAGGAGTAACATTATCTGCAAGGGATTAGTGGGGGGAATCAAATTTCTCTTGGGGGAAGTGTAGATCGGGGCCTTCTCAACCAATCCCTAGAAAATCAACAAGTTTGATTGGCTAGGGAGAGAGAACAGACGAAAATGGAGCTTTGAGCAACAATGAAGCTTGGGGAGGAAGAGGTAGTCTTCTTGGGGAAGAAGACCCCCTCTATATAGTGGTGGAAAAGATCCAACCGTTACCCTCTTACTCAGCTCGTGAGACGCGGTACTATCGCAAGGGGATGCGGTACTACCGCTGCGTAATGTTGTACTACCGCTTGCTACGTCTTGAGCTTGCGTTGGTTTTCCTCGAAGAGGAGAGGATGATGCAGCACAGTAGCGTAAGTATTTCCCTCAGTTTTGAGAACCAAGGTATCAATCCAGTAGGAGGCCACGCACAAGTCCCTCGTACCTGCACAATACGATAGCTACTCGCAACCAACGCGATTAGGGGTTGGCAATCGCTTCACGGTCACTTACGAGAGTGAGATCTGATAGAGATAATATTTTTGGTATTTTTCATATATAGATGCAAAGTAAAAAGTAAATGCAAAGTAAAAACAAAGCAAGTATAAAAGGGATGGGGATTGATATGATGAGAATAGACCCGGGGGCCATAGGTTTCACTAGTGTCTTCTCTCAAGAGCATAAGTATTCTACGGTGGGTGAACAAATTACTGTTGAGCAATTGACAGAACTGAGCATAGTTATGAGGTTATCTAGGTATGATTATGTATATAGGCATCACGTCCGAGACAAGTAGATCGAAACGATTCTGCATCTACTACTATTACTCCACTCATCGACCGCTATCCAGCATGCATCTAGAGTATTAAGTTAAAAACAGAGTAACGCCTTAAGCAAGATGACATGATGTAGAGGAATAAATTCATGAAACATGATAAATACCCCATCTTGTTATCCTCGATGGCAACAATACAATACGTGCCTTGCAACCCTTTTTGTCACTGGGTAAGGACACCGCAAGATTGAACCCAAAGCCATGCACTTCTCCCATTGCAAGAACTACCAATCTAGTTGGCCAAACCAAACGGATAATTTGAAGAGACTTGCAAAGATAACTCAATCATACATGAAAGAATTCAGAGAAGATTTAAATATTATTCATAGATAAGCTGGATCATAAACCCACAATTCATCGATCTCAACAAACACACCGCAAAAAGAAGATTACATTGAATAGATCTCCACGAGAGAGGGGGAGAACATTGTATTGAGATCCAAAAAGATATAAGAAGCCATCTAGCTACTAGCTATGGACCCGAAGGTCTGAAGTAAACTACTCACACTTCATCGGAGAGGCTATGGTGTTGATGTAGAAGCCCTCCGTGGTGGATGCCCCCTCCGGCGAAGCTCCAGAACATGCCCCAAGAGGGGATCTCGTGGATACAGGAAGTTGCGGCGGTGTAATTAGGTTTTTCGCTCCTGTTCTGATCGTTTGGGGGTACGTAGGTATATATAGGAGGAAGGAGTACGTCGGTGGAGCTTCGAGGGGCCCACAAGGCAGGGGGCGCACCCTAGGGGGGGGCCCACCCTCGTGACCGCCTCTCTTGTGCCTTGGCGTAGGGTACAAGTCTCCTGGGTCATGTTCGATGAGAAAATCACGTTTCCGAAGGTTTCATTCTGTTTGGACTCCGTTTGATATTCTGTTTCTTCGAAATACTGAAAAAGGCAAAAAACATCAATTCTGTGCTAGGCCTCCGGTTAATAGGTTAGTCCCAAAAGTAATATAAAAGTGGAAAATAAAGCCCAATATAGTCCAAAACAATAGATAAAGTAGCATGGAGCAATCAAAAATTATAGATACGTTGGAGACGTATCACCGCTCGCGCGGTACAGGCTAGATGAGGTCCTGTTGCACTAGGCAACGAGTGGTAGAACCGCCGGAGCAGTACTACCGCACTCCCCTATGGTACTACCATAAGGTAGGGCTCAATTGGCGCTCGAAAGTGCACGGAAGAAATAAATTGATTCCATAGCTACTTCCGCTGAGGTTGGAGCTATGCAAAAATCTGACACGGTACTACCGCTCACAGGAAGCGAAAGTAAAAAATTACATCCGTGCCTACTTCCGCGTGCGATAGCATCTGGGCTGGAGGCAGCGGTACTACCGCTCACTAGGAGCGGTACTGCTGCTTGCCGATGCGGTACCACCGCATGCCCCTGCGGTACAACTGCTCCCTTGAGCAGTACTACCGCACACCATAAAGGCTTTAGCACTTGGCAACCCTCATATCACAGAGACAAGGATAATCGGATGGTGCTCCATGGAAGCGAAGGAAAGGTGGTCCAAAGGAACATATGTGTACATGTTGATTCCACCCTAACCTTTCCGAAGGGGACCCCTCTTAATAGTACGGCTTTCCTATGACTCAAATCCACCGAGAAGATCTCCCCCTTTCTAAAAACATAGAGAACCGTGAAAGGATCGAGAAGAGGTGTCTAGAGTGGGGGGGGGGGTTATTAGACCCTCAACAAACAAAGTTGGAAATTTTTAAGTTTCTCAAGTTGAGGTGGTAGATTAACACAATTTCAAGCATACACAACACAATTCAAGCAAGCATGCAAAAGAGTATATGAGCAGCGGAAAGTAAAGCATGCAACTTGCAAGAAAGTAAAGGGATGGGATTGGAGTGTGCAAACACAATTGGAGACACGGATATTTTTGGCGTGGTTCCGATAGGTGGTGCTATCATACATCCATGTTGATGGAGAATTCAACCCACGGAGGGTAATGGTTGCGTGGGTTCGCGGAGGGCTCCACCCACGAAGGGTCCATGAAGAAGCAACCTTGTCTATCCCATCATGGCCATCGCCCATGAAGGAATTGCCTCACTACAGTAGATCTTCATGAAGTAGGCGATCTCCTTGCCCTTAAAAACTCCTTGGTTCAACTCCACAATCTTGACGGAGGCTCCCAAGTGACACCTAACCAATCAAGGAGACACCACTCTCCAAAAGGTAATAGATGGTGTGTTGTTGATGAACTCCTTGCTCTTGTGCTTCAAATGATAGTCTGCCCAACACTCAACTCTCTCTTTGTCTCTGTCTCTCTCTCTCTCTCTCTCCGATTTGGCTAGTGGAAAGATGATTTGAGTGGAAAGCAACTTGGGGAAGGCTAGAGATTAAGACTCATATGGTATAGGATTGGAATATCTTGGCCTCAACACATGAGGAGGTGGTTCTCTCTCAGAAAATGAGTAGTGGAAGTGTAGGTTTGTTCTGATGGCTCTCTCCACGAATGAAGAGTGGGTGGAGGGGTATATATAGCCTCCACACAAAATCTAACCGTTATACGTAGATTCCCAAACTCGGTGAGACCGAATCAGCAAACTCGGCCAGACCAAGTTAGTTCAAAATGTGAACGTTAGGATTTTCGGTGGGACCGATATAGTCATCTCGATGGGACCGATGTGCAGGGGTTAGGGTAAAACCTCAACTCGGTTTGACCGATTACTCAAACTCGATGGGACCGATTTTGGTAATAAGTAAATAGAGGATTGGTCAAGAAAACTCGGTGGGACCGACCGCACAAACTTGGTTAGACCGAAAGTGTTGCACCAGATCACAGAGAGATTGCAAGCCCATCTCGGTGAGACCGAGATCCCATCGGTGAGACCGAAGTAACTAGGGTTTGGCAATGGCTGAATAAGATGAAACTCGGTGGCGTCGGATAGATCAAATCGGTCGGGCCGATTTTGACATTTAGGTTTAGGACATATGTGGATGTAAGAAAGTGGCTGAGGGTTTTGGAGCATATCACTAAGCACTTTGAGCAAGCAAGCCATTAAGCAACACGTCGTCCCCTTTTAATAGTATTGGCTTTCCTATGGACTCAATGTGATCTTGGATCAGTAAAATAGAAAATGCAGAGTCTTGAGATTTTTCCAATATTTGTCCTTAGCATCTTGAAAGAGTTTCACATCCTCTTGTCCATGTCCATGCCACTCCAATGTTGGACTCTTCTAAAATGCACTAGGTAGAAGTATTAGTCCAACAAGATATGTTGTCATGAATTACCAAAATCACCCAGGGAGCACTTGTGCTTCCAATCTCCCCCTTTTTGGTAATTGATGACAACATACATCAAAGCTTTAGATAAAGATATAAGGAAATAGCAAGTAAAGCTTTGGAAAGACATGCAACATGCATTGGCTCCCCCTACATGTATGCAATCAAGTGATGATAGATCATAAGAGTATGAGAATGCATAAACATGTCAGAGCAGGCAATGAGTTACATGTGTCTTGGCTATATGCATCAGAGCAAATGATATAGATACGGGAATTATACCTTCATGTTCATGAGTCTCTCTTGCAAACAATATGTACCACAGCAAGACATCTTCATGCACATGAGTGTGATGCATATACTTACCTTGTGGTCTTGAGCTAGGTTGAAGAAGATGTACCTGGGTAAACAAGGTTAGATAACACAGGAACATCTAGTAGACAGAGCAAGAACTATAGAGCACAAGAATACCAAGACTGAGATGACATGTAGAGTGTGAGTACTAGGTACTCTATTTGGATATTTACATGTCCCCAAGAATAAAGATATGCAATTAATTCCAAAGATTTTCTCCCCTTAGATGTCTTTCTCCCCCTGAATCTGACATGAGATAATGGGAGTAGATAGGGTATCAAAAAATCAGAGCAAACAAGAAAATATCCTAACCAGAGCAAGATCGGACCATAACATATACTATCATGTCTTTCCCCTCTTGAATACATGAGACAACTTTCCTCTTAAGAATAAGAGCATCAGGAGAAGCTCTTATGAGTACATTCTCTCTTATGTGATAAGCTTTGATGTGCTCTCTCTCCCCCTTTGACATCAATTTCCAAGAAGGGACTTCATGAGAATGAGTCAAGTGGGTTTGGTCCTGGAGTCACATTAAAAAGCCACATGTAATATAGATGCTGGTAGAGGACAAGTTACAAAGAGTGGAGCTGGGACAACTATGCAGAATGCAAGTGACACAGATTTTGTCTCAGGAGTGAAATCGGTAGCACCGAGTGGTTGCAATCGGTGGCACCGAGTTGATTCGGTTCAGCCGAAGAAACCAATCCGATGAGACAAAGTTCAACCCAGAGAGTAACTTCTTGTCACCTCAGCTCACTTAGGCAAATAAGATCTCACAACGATATGCAAGGAATTAACTGAATGATTTGCAATGAATTGGATCCACATGGAGTTTTTACTCCAAATTTGAGGCATCAATGATGTTCAATTCACCTCTAAACCCGCAAAACACTTTCTCATCAAGTGGTTTAGTGAATATATCCGCCAATTTCTTGTCGGTATGAACATGCTTAAGTTTGATATCCCCCTTAGCAACATGATCTCGAATGAAATGATGACGAACTTCAATATGCTTAGTTCGAGAATGTTGCACGGGATTATGACCAATCTTAATAGCACTCTTATTGTCGCAAAGCAATGGAACATGTTTCACATATATCCCATAATCTTTAAGAGTTTGGGTCATCCAAAGTAATTGAGCACAACAGGAACCAGCGGCAATGCATTCCGATTTGGCGGTGGATAAGGATACTAAGTTTTGTTTCTTGGAGGACCAAGACACAAGATCTACCAAGAAATTGACAAGTACCCGAAGTGGACTTTCTATCGACCTTGTCACCGGCATAGTCCGAGTCGGAGTAGCTAACAAGATCAAAAGAAGACCTCTTAGGGTACCAAATGCCAAAATTTGGCGCATGTATTAAGTATCTCACTATCCTTTTCACAGCCTTAAGATGACATTCTTTGGGGGCTGCTTGATATCATGCACACATGCACACACTTAGCATGATAACGGGATGGGATGCACATAGATATAACAATGAACAAATCATAGAGCGGTAAACCTTTTGGTCAACCGGTTCGCCGTCCTTTGTCAAGTCAAGATGTCCATTAGTAGGCATGGGGGTATTCATACCTTTGCATTCTTGCATGTTGAACTTCTTGAATAAGTCCTTGGTATACTTTGTTTGAGAGATAAAGGTTCCCTCCTTAGTGTTCTTGATTTGGAAACCAAGAAAGAACTTGAGTTCACTCATCATAGACATCTCAAACTTCTCCGACATAAGCTTCCCAAACTTCTCACTAAAATGAGGGTTAGTTGATCCAATTATGATATCATCAACATAAATTTGGCACACAAATAATTCTCCATTAACGCTTTTGGTAAAGAGTGTAGAATCAATTTTACCAATTTCAAACCCTTTATCAAGAAGAAACTTAGTCAAGCATTTATACCAAGCTCTAGGAGCTTGCTTAAGACCATAAAGAGCTTTGTGAAGTTTATAAACATGATTGGGTTTCTTAGGATTAACAAAGCCGGGAGGTTGTTTAACATAAACTTCCTCCTCAATTTCACCATTAAGAAAAGCACTTTTGATTTCCATTTGACGTAAGGTAATGTCATGATGATTGGCATAGGCAAGTAATATGCGAATGGACTCAAGTCTAGCAATAGGGGCATAAGGCTCACCATAGTCCATACCTTCAACTTGAGTGTAGCCTTGAACAATGAGATGAGCCTTTTTTCGTACAACTTGTCCTTCTTCATCTTGCTTGTTTCGAAATACCCATTTGGTTCCAATGACATTGTGCTTTTCATCGGGCTTCTCAACCAACGTCCATGCTTGGTTCCTCTCAGAGTTGTGTAGCTCTTCGTGCATGGCATTTATCCAATCCGGATCTTCCAATTCTTCTTCAACCTTCATAGGTTCAATGCTAGAAATGAATGAGTAATGTTCACAAAACTTAGCCAAATGAGTTCTAGAGCGAGTAATTCTATCGGTTTGAATTCATCGAAGATTTGTTCGACAGGATGATCTCTTGAGACTCTTGCTTGGAATCATGATAGCTTTTGTTTGGGTCGGGGTGGAACGTCCTCTGCATTGTCTTGTTCTTCTTCTTATATTTCTTCCTTATTGTTGGCATGGTCGTTCTCTCATGGAGGTGGAGAAGGAGGTCGTCGAGGTTCATCTTGTTGTACATCCTCGTTCTCATCGTCTTGGCATGTCCCACTTGTGGATGCGTGTAAGTCAACTTGTGGTTCACCTTGATGTGAGGTTGAGGCTTCCACTTGGAAAGACGACGTACTCTCCTTCACCTCCGTTGGGAGAATCTTGCCGATAGAAAATTGCTTCCGAAGGATCTATGTCACCTACATCAATTGGCAATTTCTCTACTTGCGAGTCGTTAGATTCATCAAACTTCACATATATCGTCTATTCAACCTTTCGGTTGAAATTGTTGTAGACACGGTAAGTGTGAGAGTTTGAGCCATAACCGAGTAGGAAACCTTCATGAGACTTAGGAGCAAATTTCAAATGATGATGCTTGTCAAGAATGTAACACTTTTAGCCGAATACCCGAAAGTATCCAACCTGGGGTTTGTTACCGATGAGGAGCTCGTATGCCGTCTTGCTGAGTAGCTTTTGAAGATATCACTACTAGAAAAACCCCTACTAATGGCACACCTATTATGGCCATTAATGGCGCATCTGTGGTGCGCCACTAACAGCACGCCATTAGT
>NC_041391.1:700116695-700117514 GCF_002162155.2 Triticum dicoccoides | reverse complement strand
GAGGAGGGAGGAGGGAGGAGGAGGAGGGAGGAGGGAGGAGGAGGTCGCCGCAGAGGAGGAGGAGGTCACCGGAGAGGAGAAGTATGGTGGAGGAGAGAAGGGAAGATGAAATGAAGAGAGGAGGAGAGGACCAGCCATATATACGGCATACTAATGGCGCACCGCTGGCAGGTGCGCCATTGGTAATTTTTTTTATTTTTTTTATTTTTTTTGAATTTTGAAGGCGGGAAGATACTAATGGCGCACCACGGGCAGGTGCGCCATTAGTAATTTTTTTTATTTTTTTGATTTATTTTGAATTTTGAAGGCGGGAAGATACTAATGGCGCACCACGGGCAGGTGCGCCATTAGTAATTTTTTTTATTTTTTTGATTTATTTTGAATTTTGAAGGCGGGAAGATACTAATGGCGCACCATGGTCAGGTGCGCCATTAGTAATTTTTTTTATTTTTTTGATTTATTTTGAATTTTGAAGGCGGGAAGATACTAATGGCGCACCATGGGCAGGTGCGCCATTAGTAAGTTTGAATTTTTTTGATTTTTTTTGCCTCTCTAGATCTTAAAAGCCCCGTGGGCAGGCGCACCATGGGCAGGCGGGAAGATGTAACTTTTCGAGTAGATGATTTTTCATATAAAAAACTTTTTCATCCGAGTTAGTATGCAAAAGTTATGCCCATTTTTACAAATTCTCGCGAGATTTTGCAAATGAAGTCAAAATTCATATTTGCAAATTTTCCCAACAACTAGGCCACATATCACATGGGAAACTTATTTTATTTTATTTTTTTGACATTTTTATCATTTTGTTTTATTTTTTTT